>NW_017537202.1:55214-61111 GCF_001853355.1 Bactrocera latifrons | reverse complement strand
CGCCTGATGAGGTGAAGCAACCCCACACCATCACCGATGAACCGCCATGTTTCACGGTTTTTTTTAGTGTATTTGGGATTGAGTTCTTGCAAAGGGGGTCGTCATACATATGGTTTCCCATCATTACCAAATACATTCAATTTGGATTCGTCACTCCAAACAACCAAATTCCAAAATTTAGAGTCCTTCCAGAGATGGTCTTTAGCAAACGCTTTTCGCTTTTCAATATTTTTTTTTGAAACGTTAGGTTTTCGTCTTGCTAAACGGCCATTCAATGAATTTTCTTGTAGTCGTCTTCGTACAGTTTGCGCAGATATTTGTACGTGGTATTCCTCTAATTGAGTAATAATTTCTGTGGAGGTTAAAAATGGATCAGACTTATTTAGCCTTACTAAGGCCCTATCGTCAGAACGGGTGGTCTTTCTTGGCTTTTTACGCGGTAAATTTTCAAAAGTCTTAGTTTTTTTATAAAATTGAATAGCGTTATTAATTTTGCCTCGAGAAAATCCTAAAACATCTACAACTTCGGCAATATTTTGATATATTTGAAAACATTCCTATATGACCCTTCTTGCGCTTGAAGTTGTGCTTTTATTCTTGCCCATGACGACGATGACTACAAATTTTGTTAAAAATAACTTAATTTAGTAAAAAAGAACAATAYTGATRTAAATTGTGGCGAAAAAATTTTAATTTACCCGTTTCAAACAGAATGACTTAATTATGTGAGTACACTTTTATTGACAATAAATGGAAAATTCATTTAAACTCTCCCAAACGAAAATACTTGAATGCGCTGTAAATTGGTGGCGTTCCTAGAATAACGGAACTTTTTGTTTGCGCAATATTAGGGATGTTGCATAAAGAAATATACCTTGATTTTTTACATGTTGTAAAAAAGTACTGAATGACTTAATTATATGAGCACAAGTGTATATATAAATTATAGTGATAGTTATAACTGAATAAGAAAAGGTTGAATCATAATTTGAGATAAAAACATAATAGCTGACAGATATTCCTGAAGCATTGCACAGAGGAATGCAAAATTTAAAAGAAACGGTCAAGTCTGTGTTTTAGAAGTCGATTTTGCAATTACTTTCAATGAATGTTGGACAAAACATCATATGATTAGATATAGGCATAGGGCGTGAGACGCGCTCTCTTCTGCTCTACTCCTGCGCAGTTATTCACTATACGATACAGATGCAGAGACTGTGAAGATGTTGTTATATCATACATATTTATGTATTACTAGGTTGTAGATTGCCAATTTAACTGTTCCATTATACTGTTATCATGATCATCACACGTTAAAATGAATTCTACTGCATATTTCGATATCTTGAACGTATCGGAAAGTTGCAGTGAACTTCAATATATAGAGACGATACTTCATCACGTTTAATAAAAATAGCTTCTATATTTAAATGAAAGTAAATTATGGATATTAAAACTTGTATTATTAATTAGATCACTAATTTATTAGGATTATAAAATGGGTAAAACTTTTTCTCCTATATATTTATTTTTCTAATACTGTATATACATATACTGTTTTTCCTTTTGCTTTTAACAAATTGTCATAGTCATCTTAATATATAAGACCTGTTATTTTATTATAATTCGCAGTAGTCTGATATCTAATATAATTTTTATTAACATTTGGTTTAAATATATATTTTTCATTTTATACCCTTAGATTTACTCTATGAATGCTACAAATGCATCAAAAATCACTGGAATGCTTCTTGAAATACCAACACCTCAATTACTTTCCATTTTGTCTTCTGAAGACACATTAAGACAAAAGGTTAATGAAGCTCTTGATATAATAACATACAAGCAAAAAACAGAGGCTAATAATGTATCTACCCAAACTCAGAAGAAAATGATACCGGTGGTATTACTTGAACAGTGTCAAATAGAAGATAATGAACCCTTATTTTATTCGCCTGGGAAAAGGGGTTTTTATACGCCAAGACAAGGTTATGGCTCATTTGAACGAATAAGTGCATTCAGGAATATTGGAAGGTATGTAATTAATAAAATTTAGATTATTAGAAAACAGGAAACATTGGCAAACTTTAGACCTCACAGAATTCGATCGCCGAAATAACACCTCTTGGTCTCATCCGGATCAAATCCGGGTCAAAAATGTACCTTTGAAGAGTATTATTGCGCCTGTGCAACTGAAATTAATATTTTTTTCTTGTTTTAATTCTTAAGCAAAACTGAAAAAATATGAAACAATTATATTTTTCAGATTGATCGGATTATGCTTGCAGCAAAATGAGTTGCTTCCACTTTTTTTACAGCGACATGTATTAAAATTTATATTAGGAAGGAAAATTAAATTTTACGATTTAGCATTTTTTGATCCCACAATATACGAGTCATTCAGACAACTTATACTAAACGCTCAATCAGAAGATGGAGATGCCACAATACTACGCATGGAGTTATTTTTTGTGTAAGCTAAATAAATTCGAAATATTTGTTGATTTATAACTATTATTGTTTGAAATACGTTTTAAGTATCGATCTTATGAAAGAAGAAGGAGGAGGTAGTGTTGAATTGTTACCGGGTGGACGTGAAATTCAAGTTACTAGCAGCAATTTATTTGAGTATTTAAAACGTTACACCGAATATAGACTAATCAAATCGCAAGAGAAAGCTTTAGAGGTAAGTAATTAGAWCTATTTGCCTTTTACTAAAAAAAACTGATACAGTAGCCTTTATACCTTGTATTTTGTATCACCTAAGGGGGTGCCTGCTTTAGAAGCTTCAAAAAATCATTTTTTTTTTGCTTAAATCTCTTTAAAAAAATATTTAAGAGTATGTCCCCAAAGTTATAGATGGGAATTTGAAGTGTTGTTAAAGCTAGAAGGGTAATAGTGACCGAGCATCTTTCAGACATGTGACCGCTTGGGCAGAAAGCGAAAACTTTGACGCGCGATTTCTCAGTTTTTCATTTATACAATGTTTCTTAAAAAACTAATCGTCGTAAGGAATTGGGGCAAAGTTTATTATCTTTGGGATTAAACTGTCTTCTATTCTATTCTGACTAAACAAAACTAAGAAAAGTCAAGTTTGAGTATATTTTTAAACAACATAAAGTAAATTTTTTTTGTTCAAAAACCGAATTTTAAAAAAATATTTAGAATTTTACACTTTATTTTAAAATTTTCTTAGTTTAACTAGAACATAAATTATTAAAAAATATGAATCTCTTTGAATTTTTTGTTTTCGATAGAAATTGCGATCTGCATCCTGCTCGCCGTCCGACAAATGCACATGCCAGATGCATCGACAATTGCTATCAGACGGCAGGATATCAAAGATTTCGTATCCAAAAAATTTGCGAATGATGTTTAATATATAACTAAATATCGCTTTAACAAAGTATTTCCTTCTCTCTCCAAAAAAAATTAATTTTTGAATTATCACAACCCCCATTTATTACGAAAAATTATTAGAATTCTTATATCTGGCATTATGTCCAATATATATTGATATTGTGAAAATTTCTTTCACAAATTTGGTTGTATTTATCACAATATAGCGATGAATGCTGATATGTCAGCCGGTTTTGTTTTTTTTTTATTTTAATTCTGTAACGAAAATATGAAAGAATGCAAGATGAACAATTTTTTGGATAGATTTTTATTTAATTTCTACGGCCAATTTTCGAAATACATACTTTTCAGTTATACGTACGAAGTACAAGTTTTAAAAGTAAAAAGAAAAATACTCTCCTTTGGATTAACCATCGGAATGAATAAAAACTGTGTATCACCATTTCATTCATTACCGTCATCCACATTGGTTTCACAACATGATAATACTCCAAGATATAAGAAGAATTACTTTAAAAAGTTAATAACCAACCATGTTCGACGGAATGTGCAGATGAATTCAAACAAATCAACATCACTAACGGTAGAAATACCCGTTCCCACCAAAATCTTAATGCAACATGAACCAATATTAGATCGACAAATATAATTTAAATACTCCACGAATAAAAGTTAGCTTTTGAATACACTTTCAGCCACTTGGATAGCACATTACAAACAATCAGAAAACTTTTCGCTATCAATTGTTAATACCACATCTACTGCTGTTGAAAGAAACTGACTATATGCTTTTGCCAAAAAGCTGGATCAAATATACGCTTAAAATGATAGATATCGATTTCGGTCAATTAAGGAAAAAATGTGCTGACAGTTGACTCCTCAGTCTGATTCTCAACTCAGTCCTCTCCCCAATATCTCGGACACGAGGCAAAATGTAGTAATGAAACTTAGTGAGCACTATGCCGCTAAAATGAGTTAATAACAAAAAATTACTATTTCTGGGTCGTACCTACTTAAAAGCTCTTTTCTTGTTAAATTCTTAAGATTTCAAATGAGATTTTTTTTTTTACAAATTTGACCTATTAAAATTCTAAGTTCCCGGAGGAAACTAGACCGGCAAGTATAGCCTGGTAGCCCTATGTTAAAGTGGTGTTGGAATATCAAAGGTATTTTTCTCCTATACAACTACTGTTTACTAATTAAATATTGTCGAGCCACCAATATTACTTGACAAAGTTATATTTAATATATTGAGTTAATGTGAAAAACGTCAACCAGGCGACTTTAATTAATTATACAAGGTGCATTAAAAAGTAACAGGACTTAAATAAAAAACAGAACAAATGGTTTTTTCGGCAAAATCAATTTATTTTACTCAAAATTATCTCCTCTGCTTCAATACAGCGCGGTTCAAAAGCATGTCGAATGAATGTTTTAGCTCATTGGCCGGTATGGCCGCCAGTATGCCGGTGCAAGCCTTTTGAATGGCCTCTACGCCTGCATAAAGCTCTCCTTTCATGGGCAAATTAATTTTTCCGAAAAGGAAGAAGTCGCACGGTGTCATATCAGGTGAATACGGGGAGTGGCTAATGGTTAAAATGTGATTTTTGGTCAAATAAACCTCTTTAATGATGTCTTTCGAATGTTTGATTCTGAGCAATTTTTGGCCGTCCGTCAATTTGTGCGGAACAAATCGTGCAGACTTTTCGTAAGTCCAAATGTCAAAATGCGATGAATCGATGTTTTGGAGATGTTCAATTCCATTTCTATGAATTTCAATGATGATGATCGGTTGATCGTCATTTATGCCCTCGTGACCACTTTGAATACGTTGAAACTACTCGTGCACTCTGCTACGGGGTAGGTAATAAACGCCATATACTTGTTGCACCAATTGAGCCGTTTCGGTAGGAGTTTTACCAATTTTAAAACAAAATTTAATGTTGGCTCTTTGTTCGAAGATCATTTTCGCACCGATAACACAAACATATTGATACTTAAAACGCAATAACTTCACTTCCAATCGACGAAATGTCATGAAATTCTCACTCACAATCGATAAAGAGAGCAATTTCTAACACATCAGTCGACATCAGAGAACGTATATTTATAGAGAAGGTTCACGATGTCAAAAATTTAGGGATATTTCAATTTTGGGATATTTACTGTTTTTAATGAGCGTGTTTCACCACTTAACATGAGGGGCATGAAAATAGAAGAATGGAGCATTTTCAGTGTTAAATCAGAGAACTTATGCTATTTCCGATGTTAAGGAATGTACGCTTACAGATTCGCATATTTACAATGCGCAACCGACTCTGCATATAATTTATATACATACATACATACGTATGTTATATTTTATATCAAAACACAAAAGCATTGTATTATAACCTAATTATTTAATTAATGTAGGTTTGATAAGATATGCATATACGTATATACATACTTATATACCTACATATTTATTTGCATGCCTTTAAAAGTTGTGATAAAATGTTAAAAGACCAAGCGGTCGCACATATTCATTCACGTAT
>NW_017537202.1:45459-46738 GCF_001853355.1 Bactrocera latifrons | reverse complement strand
GACAAATACCTGAAAATATAATAAAGGTTATTAAAGTCTGAAAATAAATAATGATTACATTGAATTTGTAATATCTAAAAGAAAAAGAATGATTAATTGTATAAAATGATAATAATATCTGAAAGAAAGAATTAATATTATCTGAAAAAATAAAATATATTAAATACAAATTGACTTTACTCTGAAAGCAAACATTAATTAAATAAAAATAATAATAACATATAAAAGAAAAGATAAATATTATTTGATCATTTAAAATATAAAACAAATATTTGTTTGCACATATTATATTGGATTGTGCAGGCCGCCTTAAACGCATAAAATACATACATATTATATGTACATAGGTATGTATTTATGTTTGCGTATTGTATTAGACTGCGCAGTCCAATTTCAATCACGTACTTACCTTCTTGTTGTACGATCCTCCTTTACGATGGTACGATCGACGTGCGTCTTTCAATCGTTTTTTTTATTACCCTCTTTGGGATTTTCTTTTGGCACTATTGACAATTATGTTTTCTCCTTCGCATTCATTCAACTAAATCATGAAATGAAAGAAACTTTTTTCATCGCATTTAGGTAAACAAAAAATAACCCGAAAATGTGCGTTGGTGTTAATGCATAGAGAAAAAATGTGTATTTGTATTGAAATATTTGACTCAAGCGGGTAGCCGTGGTTGGCAGGGAAGCAAGTTTGCCTGTTGAAAGTGCGCTTGCGTTCATGAATGAAAATATTGTTGTTGTGTACTTTTCTACAAATTTGGGCATCGAATATTTGGCTGCCATATTGACTTGTGACGCTGCTGATGCTATTTGAGACGTTTGTGGTTTTTGCAGAACAATATTTGTAGTTTTTTCGGGCATGTCATATGTACATGGGAACGCGTATAAGTATGTATGTTGTGTATGCATTATTTGTGTGGCAATGTCATACGCACATATTTACATGTGTACGCATATAACTTTGTGTATGCATTAATTGTCCGGCAATGTCGTACACATATGCACATGGATGTATGTACATATAGCAGCACTGTACTTTGTCAGCATACACATGTATGTACATATGTACATAGAAAGACGAGTTAGTGACGTGACGTGTTTTTTTTGGTGCTCCGTTTATGGCATCAAATACGATAGGAAACAATCCTAAATTAGTTCCTAAGCGCGCGGAARCACAAACAGTGTCCACATCAGCTCAAACTAATAAAAAACTGAGCATTATAAAGCTACAAAAGCGGTGAGTGTTAAAACACTTATTAAATATTTATTTATT
>NW_017537202.1:34933-37794 GCF_001853355.1 Bactrocera latifrons | reverse complement strand
GAGAGCTGATAAATGTAACGAACAACCACGACTCAAACACACAAACATTGACGTGACGGGAAGGGTTGGCAACGAACAGTGTACGAAAAAAGTACCAGGGGGGTTATCTGACCAACAGAGGTGGGGCCAAGTAAATGCAACTTGTAACTGAATGCATTCTGACCATCACGTACGCATGAGTGTCACTCAACCATCCTCCCGCCGTAATACTTGACGATGTTACCGGGGGGAACGGTACATGACGGTAGGAGGTTTAGTTCGGATTAAAGTTCCACACTGACATGGGGTTCAGGCTTTCGATGCTTCCTCCTCGTAAAAAAAAAAAATAAAAATAAAAAAAAAACATATAGCAGCAGTGCGCGCACACTTTTTACTGATAAATGATAATATCACGATCTGAATTTGAATTGTACTTACATATGTATGTAACTATGATATGTATGATATGTAGATACGTATGAAAATTGAAAKGAAATGCGATTTACATATAATATTATTGTAATATATTATAATAAGTATTTTAGGATATTATGATAGTATGTCATATACATATGTATATACATATATAGCATATCTACATACTCATACGTAAATTTATAATATATTATCAATCATACGAAATATTTAATAAATAAATCTTATTTGCACATTAACTGCAAATATTGTTTTAAAAATGGGATAATTTAAGCAGAATGTTATAAATTATGCATATATTTATAGAAATACGCAAAATGATAATCATATCAATTAATATGATTGCATGTAAACGTATAGAATTATATGCAAAAGGCTAATATACGTCTGCAATAAGAATGTATATTTCTGCGCATAATTTTCATTAAATGCTCAGCTCTGTTCACGCTCCACTGTTAAGATTTCTCCTTCTTAGCTAACTAGCTGTGGTGAAACACGCTCATCGCATTTTGACAGTTTACACGCCTGTCCGTTGTTGGACCTTCTCTATAAATATACGTTCTCTGTCGACATATAGATGGCGGCGCTAGATTCTGTTTACTTTGGCACGCTCCTTGTATTGGGGATATGGGGTTTATACCAAGGTCTAGAACATTTCCATTTATATCACACAAAATTATGACACATTTTGGCTAACCTAACCGGTTTAAAGAGGAGATTCGGAAATCACTATCAAGTGTATAAGGGGGTTATTAGAATAACGATTATCATTACACAGCTTACCATTCAAAATTATCATGTGTTGTGCATATTTGACAATATTTTATTTATAGTGATACTTTTTGATGTATAGAAATTTTTTATTTAGAAATAAGGTAATGACATTTTATTTTTTAGAAAAATTAAAAACAAAACACATTCAGTTATAGACAAAATCGTTAGAAAGTTAGTAAGGTTTACAAAATTATATTTTTTGTTAAATTTCACTTTAATTGAAATTAATGTAACTTTTTTTAATTGATACACGAAGTTTAGTCGCGTTATTACTTAAAATTAATAAATGCTAAAGAAAGTATGGGGGTATATTTCACGTGGTCACAAGTGTATGGAGTAAGTAAGAGCAGGCTTAATTTTAAGACTAATTCACAAATTTTCGACATTAGATTGTAGTAGACTCAGCGAAATAAAATTTTTTTACAAACTCATTGTAAACAATATTGAGTATTTCCCCGAAGTCCAAAACTTTATACTCACTTTGTTTACCTTTCATAATTTTGAAGCATTCGATTGTATGATTCTTTTCTAATTTGTATATTCTTTTAAATAAAAAAAAATCATGCCTAAGCAAACTCTGCCTTCTTTACCACAAAAAGTCAGTAGAGATAGGTGTATGTAAACTTTCATGATTTACTGACCATACATATATTCGTGAGACATTGTGCTTATTTTTTTATGCACACATTATTGAAAGAATCTGAAAAACTTCTAAATTAAATTTAAGGGATTGTTTGAAGTTTCAGCGATAATTTTTTACTTTGAACATAAAATTAAATTTTTCTGACGCATTTAGCTATTTATGGCTACTTTAAACGAAACTATTATGAGTAGTAGGAGTTATCATCCGATTCCACCTATTTCCACTTTATCTTAAGAGATGGCGAAATCATTTGTCCTCTGCGAATTTGGGTTCTACAGCTTGAATGGTTTAATAGAGCCACGTTTACTTTTTGAAAATTTTGAAACCACAGCTTGCCCTCTTAAGCGCTCCATTGTACTAAATTGCAGTTTTGTACTTTAATTTGCTGTTATTTATATCGATTTATAGGTTTTCTCTTAATGGCTGTTTGTAGACGTGGTAACCGTCCGATTACGCCCATCTACGACACCAACGCTCTTAGGGCGTTATGGAACACATGTACTAAGTTTCAGCAAGATATCTTAACTACGGACAGACAAACAGTTAACTTRTTTTGTCATCCAGATAATTTATATAAACATTAGAGGTGTTCTACGTTATATGGAGATTTTTGAAATAGTGTTTTAAGTTAACAGAATGGGCTATTTTTTTCCTTTTTATGTAAAAATGTTTAAAAAAAATTTGGGGACAATCGGATGATGGGAAGACGGCGTGGAAACGTTTTAAAATTAAAAATTGCCTTCCTATAGGAAAAAAACAAGTTTTATGTATTCAAGTATCAATTTTTCTTTTAGTCTATTTATTAAATGAGTATGTATGCTTTAATATGTCTCAACTAGCACGATATAAAGAATAATTTTAATAATATTTTGTTCTTATTTCGAGTGAAATAACTGTGGATTGCTTTATTTTTGCAACATGAACCAGCAAAAATAAAAAACGAACGACTGCAGACTTTGGTAACGGTATTTTTGGGCAGCGAAATAAAACAGTAAATGGACTGTGTTCTTTTTTCAATAATTGTCATTCT
>NW_017537202.1:30985-33823 GCF_001853355.1 Bactrocera latifrons | reverse complement strand
GCCAAAGCCTGGCCAAATATTGACACTTCAGCATTTAAGAGTGGGCTCGACTGTGAAGATATAAAATCTCATATAAGTGATGGCATCTGCAATGACATCAAACAATTTTGTCATTCACAATTACAAAAAAACTTTTGTTCGTGCTGACTACGAAGAATTTTTACGTCTAGTACTTACATTTTTTGGTGATAATGGTGGTAAGTTTAAAACACCCGGAGCTACAAGTCATGCACGTTGGTTGTCAAAGGAAATATATTCCTTGAAAGTATTTCTTTTTTGTGATCAATTTCACTTGAGTAAAGATGAATTAAAGGGTTTAAGTCACATTTGCGTTTTTTTTAGTGCGTTTATATATAAAAGCTTGGTACAAATGCTCTAATGCAATTACCCTGCATGATTTAAACTTTGTAAAAGAACGTATTAATTATGAAAAAGTGAACGCAAGTATTTCTTCGGAATTGCTGAGAAAAATGCAACAACACATGTGGTATTTGTCAGAGGAAAACGTCGCAATGGCTTTCTTTGATTTCAATGTTTCTGTAGATGTTAAGAAACAAATGGTAAAAAATTTAAAATCAGAAGAGCCAACTAATAAACTACAAAACAATCGCAAAATAAAAAAAATTAAKTGACTTAGGCAATTCGGATTTAAGCGAATTTGTATCCAAAAGAACTTTAACAGTTTTTATGAATTATTAGTATTTGGATCCAGAGTCTTGGGAAACAAACGAGGAATTCCAAAATGGTCGCACAAATTGCTTGTTACTGATGATACAGCGGAAAGAGGTATTAAATTTATAAAGGATTTCAATACTATTCTTACAAATAAAGAAGAAGAAAAACAGTTCCTCCTTCAAGTTGTTGAAGAATACAAAAAAATATAAGTCCTATAAAAAATCAGAATTAATTTAAGTTTTAATATTTCTAGATGTATTAAATAAATGGATATGAATAAAAATATTTCCTTTAAGTAGTAGTTTTAAGTTAATATAATGCAAAAAATTGGAGAAAAATAATACACTAAAAGAAAAATTGATACTTGAATACATAAAACTTGTTTTTTCCTATAGGAAGGCAATTTTTAATTTTAAAACGCTTCCGTCTTCCCATCATCCGATTGTCCCCAAATTTTTTTTTTACATAAAAAGTAAAAAAAAACCCCATTCTGTAAACATAGAATACATTTGATTCTGTAAACATAGAATACATTTTGAATTTTAAGGACAGGTCTAATAAACATATGGTCACCTAAAATGCAAAATAACGTAACAACATTTTCGAAAATTTAGAGTGAAAGAGTGAAAAAAAATTTAATATTGGTTAAAACTGGTTTATATTTGAGCGCAGACCCTGAAAATGTTGGACAAATGTCATATTATGAATGTAATTCTATATATATCTCTATTAGTTTTAATTGATACAAATAACCGTCAGGAGAATAGCAACATTTGGAACTTAATTGTAGCTTATCAATATTTTAATTCCTACTCCGTTATTTTATATGTAAATGAGAATGTGAATTACATTATACTTTCAGGCGCTAAGAGATGGAGTGTTTGATGTGTTGCCAGACAGCTGCATGAACAGCTTAACTGCTGAAGATCTTCGTCTACTATTAAACGGCGTTGGAGACATAAATGTGTCCACTTTGATATCATATACAACTTTCAATGATGAATCCAGTGAGGGATCTGACAAGCTCTTGAAATTTAAAAGATGGTTTTGGAGCATTGTAGAAAAAATGGGTACTTCAGAGCGTCAAGATTTGGTAATATTGATTTAAACTTTAACGAAAAATATTTGTATATTTTAATAATTATATATCAAATACAAGGTTTATTTCTGGACCGGCTCACCTGCGCTACCAGCCTCCGAAGAAGGATTTCAGCCCCTTCCTTCAGTAACTATTAGACCAGCCGATGATTCGCATTTACCTACAGCAAACACCTGTATATCACGTTTATATATACCATTATATTCTAGCAAAACCATATTACGTAGTAAATTACTTATGGCCATTAAATCGAAAAACTTTGGTTTTGTATAAATTTAGAGATAAGCTTTTAACTAGAGTATAGTTCTACAAATTCCATTTATATTAATGGCGAAATTGAGATAACTAATTTATGTTTTCTTGTACGACATACTTATTTATTATAAGAATATATGTATTTTAAATTGCTTGTAAAATTGATTTTATTTCCGCTTACAATTTGAATTCAATAAAAAATCTGAACATCTAAACTTTTTTATTGATAAACAGAAATGTTTATTTACATGTAATGGGTTAAATAAAACAAAACATATATATACAATATCTTTTCTATTATAAAATCAGTGCTTTTTCAAAAGAGGATATTAATCTTTTTAACTAAGTGTGCAGTCTTGGTCTTACTACCAATATACACAATTTCACCAGCTTTAAATGTACAGTGAATAAATAAAGTTTACACATAACTAGTTCTATTAATCTACGACAGGTTGATTTGTTTTAAAATTAATAGAATTCTTTATTTTGTTTTTTGAAACATATGTTTAACATTAGTTTTTTTTTTACACAAGTACAAATAATTCATACTAAAGCTTAAAATGCGCCCAATTACTATACTAATGATTATTTATATAAATCAAGAGTAACTACAATAGTTTTAGATGTACGTATTAGTTTTTGGCCTTCATTTTGTTGAAATTATTGCCCCCAGACGACGACCTATACTACTCCCCACTCAATTTCTAGTATTTGGGGATGTTCGAGTCTCAATCACTGCGGCAATATTGCAAAGCATCATATTCGACGCAAAAATGTGGCAACTTTTGCAAATGTCAAGCGTTCGAACA
>NW_017537202.1:26716-29050 GCF_001853355.1 Bactrocera latifrons | reverse complement strand
GAGTTGAACTTAAATAATAATTAAATTGTTTCTCCTCTCTCAACAGATGTCCATTATCTCTATAAGGCGCGATCAAATATTTTGAAAGAGGATAAGCTGAGTCAGYTAAAATTATAGCATCTTTTGCAAGTTGTATCTCTCCAGACGTAATTCCTTTGTATATCAGACTATTTTTCCATACGTTGGCGTCATGGCAGCTCCCTGGGTAGTCGATAAAAACATCCAAGAAACGAAATGTGCTGTCGCATATGCTCTAAACATTGCAAATGTTTTATGTTTTTAAAATAGTTTTCGCTTAACCATCACCATATGTACATACCTGCATAATAATGGAATAGTTCCCCTTTCGGTCATAGTAGCTAATTGCATCCTTCTTCGGTGTGTTTATTTTAAAATGTGTCCCATCCAAACAGCCGACTACGAAAGGAAATGCATTCGGCCGGCTCGCTTGGAAACGCTCCATTATTGTTTGCTGGTGGGAAATTGATGGCCAACATATTTCATTCTTCAACTTTCAGATTGCATTGATCGTTTTAAGAAAAATTTTGTTGGCAGAAATATCAAATTTATCTGATTAATCACTATAAGTGACTCTGCTGTTACTAAGCTTCCACAAGGTAATATGCAAGGCCTGATCCATTGAATATTCCCCTCGTGACGTTATCCAAAAAGGCTCCAAGGCGCTCTTTAATTCCTACAAAGTATATACATGTATATGTGTTTATTTAGGAGATTATTTAAATCAGAAAACTTACCTCAAATGTTTCGCGAGACATCCGAAAATGTGACAAATATATGTCCGGAGGATAAAATGGAATTGTCTTGAAGTTTTGCGATTTCACTATCGTCCTCTTTTTTAAAATTTCAGTCAAAAGCCATTTCTTTTTACGCGCAAAACTTTCTTTCCTTTTTTTTTTTTGTATTTCAAAAGTAAAGAACTCTGACTCTCCACCATGTTATCAACTGTTAAATTTATTAAAAAATTCATTTTTGAAACTTCACTTCACTTGTTCAATTTACTTGCATGCCGCGCAAAATATATGCATAAGTATCAGCTGACCATCTGCAAAAAACATCAGGGTTGCAATATTGCCGCAGTTATTTTCTTGCTCGAACATCCCCTTTTTCTCAGATATTTTGACCCGCTAATATGATAAAGTAGTTTTTAGGAACTCTTTTAATGAAATTCGTTGTTTCCGAATACGGTTTTTCAGTAAGTTTCATATATGTTAGGATTAATGTCTGGTGATTGCGAGGCATATAGAGTTATTTCCAATTCTATATTTGTTGCTATTAACAGCCAATATAAGCACACTTCGACGTAAATTATTTTTGAAATGTACAATATGGCCGACTTCCTAAACGCAAGTTGCGATGCATAACTCGAAAAAATGCGTATGAAATGCAAAGCTGATTTTCAACGCAACTCTGCGTGGCAAATTAATGCTTTGCATATAAATGACGTTTAGGAACGTCATCGTAAAACTCATACATAAAACATATGTCAAATAATGACTGTTATTACAAATAACGAAATTTTGAGTTAATATGGACGAGAGAAGAAATTATTCATTAATTTTATTAGCAAATGCTGAAGAATTAGCTTTTGGATAACATGAAACGTGTTCGCTGCAATTTCAGAGGCTGATGACTATGCTACAACCAATGTGGACCGAATCATCAACTGGTCGTACTGTAGTTTCCATGGAAAAGGCATTGTATTTGACAATTTGGAAGCTTGCCAATAATACATCATTTCGACAAATTAGTGATAGATTTGATGTAGGAATGGGCGCCACTTATAGAACATTTATTAAAATCCTCAAACTTATATGTCGTCTAAAATCGACAATAATAAAATTTCCAACTACTACTGCAGCTCAAAAAAAGATCGCTGATGGGTTTTCTCAACGTCGCCACAATATATWTCCTTTTGTATTAGGATGCATTGATGGAACGCACATTCTCATATCACAACCAAAAAATGATGCAATAAGTTTCTATAACAGAAAAGGGACGTTTTCCATCATTGCACAGGTAAATACACATGTATACTCATCCCTTGTCAAATTATAATAAGCAATTTGTATAGGCCATTGTTGACAGCGATATGAAATTTCTAGACGTCTTTGTCGGCTGTCCCGGACGATGTCATGACGCATCAGTGTGGCAAAGGAGCCCATTTCGTAGAGCACTAGTAAGCGGTGAATTAAAAATTCCACCAAATCWCCACTTCTTAGGCGACGCAGCTTATCCGCTAGAAACGTTTCTCATGGTGCCATATCGGGATAATGGTTTTTTAACATCGCAGCAGAGCAAATTTAACACTATTTT
>NW_017537202.1:24259-26321 GCF_001853355.1 Bactrocera latifrons | reverse complement strand
CTTTTCGGATTCTTTCTCTAAGAATTCGATTACCTCATTTCTCTTTCTTTTAACTGATGTTGKAGGTGTTACATCCATTCCGTCAATTGTTGCTATGGTGGAAGGACTTTCCAATGAAATTATAGAATACTCGGTCATTTCTAGCGGCACTTCAATACTAGAACGACTCCCAAACACTTCATCGATTTCACTAAAATATTCCCAATTTGATGCTGCTTCGCCAGAAGTACTGTTTCTTTTCTTTATACGCTTATAAGTCCCCATTATGTTGAGAAAACACCTCGTTTTTTCATCTCATAAAAATGGAAACGAGCTCTCAACGTCCCTCATTTCCCTTAAAATCGCCTCCCAAATTGTATTTCTCTTTCTTTTTTTGCCGGAAAATTCTGTTTCGTGGCGAAGCCTTGTTGTTATTAATAATTTCTTCCGCTCGTGTGTCCACTTTTTTTTCTCTATAATATAAGATAAAACGAAATGATAACACAATTTAAATTAGTTACAATAAATAAAAATTATTTACTCTGCCATTGTCTGTTCACTTCAAATACATCTTTTGAAATAGGTATAAAAAAGTACACAAAATATATTAATTTTAAAACAAAGAAATGTGTCGTACATTAATAGAACTAGGTTGGGGTATGTAAACTTAATTGTTGCACTGTAAATGTTTGTTTCGAAACATGCTATTTCTAAAAATCAAGTGTTCTATATCTGGGATGAATCATACTCCCTAAGAAGCTTCACTGAAGTAGGTTTTTGCAGTTTACAACTATTTAAAAAAAATTGCTCTGAATGAGGACATAATACACCATCTGAGACTATTCTGCGGTGAGTGTGCTGTGATACAAAATTATTGTGTACAGCATCCATGTATCATATATGAAAAAACTTTTGGCTGATTTGAAATAAGTTTATTAAATGTATGACTGATGGTACATTGAGCGTATGCAATTCATCTTCGTAGTGACACGTTCGTGTATCATAGCTGATATAAATTTTTTGTTACCGTTATATCACTGTCAAGATGTGTGGGATAGTTCAAAAATTCATCGATAACCTCTAAAAACGCCTACAGCAATATAATTTAAAAAATAAGTGTTGCACGTGTACCGTTAAAAATTWATTTTTGTATGCTGACAGGGAACCTGTTAAAATATCAATGGAAATAATAAAAACAGCCATATTTTTCACATGCTCTTATTCTATCTTTCAAAAGATTCAATAGTCGGCTATTACACGAAGCAACTTTTGTTGCTGATTCTCGCGCGATTCTCTTTTGTTGTTGCCCATTACATTCACACGAGCAACTTGTGTTGCGCAACTCTGTTCGAGKWTTTTTCTCATTCTCTTTCACTTTACTTTAACCCATTGTCGTTTCTTTTTCCTTATAGGTATTTGGGCCACTCTATCACATATACTAATCAGTCCTGTCAATTAAGAAATACATTTTATTTATAATTCAAAATTAAAACAAAGATTATATAACAGACCTTGACATATATCACCCTTTCACTATCGTCTGAATCAATATCTTTAATTAATTCGATTTTTTCGTCATACTCCATTTTCTAAAATATTTATAATATATTATACATATATATTTGTTTGTATATTTGTTTATATATTTGCAAATTACGTACCAAAAGATGAAATTAAATTTTTTAAATATATTCAACATATTCATTTAAAAATAAATACGCAAATGCAACTATGCACTACGAAAGAAAGTACACGAATGCCGAAAAACGTCGCAGCGAACTGTTACGAATAAGAACAAAAAGCGAGTTGCTGAACACTGGAAACTCGGCACGATTCTCCTCTCCTCGTCGCCCCCTCGCCTATAAACCAAGAGTTGCCGCAACAAAGGTTGCCGCGTGTAATAACGAACATACCCCACCTTACGGACATACATAACAGCATTTTCTCTGTAATGTGAAATGTTTTTCTAACAGTCGATTGGCTCTTTGGTGCGCTGCAGAAAGAAACAAAATGACATAGATAACTTGATCAGAATCTCTTTTCTTGCTCTCTCACTTGTCAGCTGGCAGGGCACCCTGATCTG
>NW_017537202.1:17945-23939 GCF_001853355.1 Bactrocera latifrons | reverse complement strand
ATTAATTAATGATTTTGCATTTTAGCATTTATATATGTATGCATTTTCAAAGTGTTTAATTTAGTGTTTTGTATAATTTATTAAATACCCAAGCTAATATTTTTCAGCAGTGGCATCCTTGGCAAATGTTATAAAAAATGCGAGTTTTGACAGCTCTCTCTCGAACCAAAGAGTCTCGTATCAAGTTATCTATGATAGTACCAGAGATAATGAGATCCCCAACTCCTCTCTCACTGGAAGTGAGAGACCAATTGCTAAACGATCAAGTTATCTATGGTATTATTCTACCAGTAAACGTACTAAAGTACTTGTAGAAGACTGGATTCTAGATATAGACACAATTTTTCGTGTTACTATCGGCCCTATAATAATTGTCGTTATCGTTATCGAAAATAAATAGAGATTTTAAATTTTGAAACGAGTATAGTAACGACATGACAACAGTCGTTTCTTGTGGTAATAATTGGGAGTGGGTAGAAACGGCAGTTATTGTTTCAAGTGAATATGTAAATTTCTAACACGAAGCAGTTTGAAATTTTAGTGCCCGAATTAATTCAATATATACTTTGTTACCTGTAAAGTACTCCTCACCTGCTGTAGTACTACGCATTGTGGCGCAACGAAATCCTTTTGATAAAAAAATATAGTTACAGGTATCGTAAACGCTTAGTTTATGAGATATTCGACTTTAAAGTTCAAAAATTCCCAAAATTCGAACATTTCAATAAGGTATTTCACTACATTTATCGTATTTCATACGATAATAAGCAAAAATGAGTAGTAAGTAATATTATATAATAATATTACGTAATAAAATACCTAGGTTACCCCGGGAATTTGATCGGTTAATTCCTTTAGAGCAGAAGGGAGTACTACGCGAAAGTACTTCAGTCACCCCGGGTATTGGCTCGACCAGGGTTATATTTTTAGCTGAAAGGAGTGCTTTCCATACTGATTTACAGCTTACAAATTACAAAAAAATAAAACGCTATCGTTGAAAAATCTTTCATATATGTTGTTTAAGATATGTCAACGTTTTCTTCATAATTGTAAACAATCTAACCTTTTGAACGATGAATGTGCTAAGTGATTTTTAAATTAATATACATATTTAGCAAACAAATAACAAAATAAAAATGAAATGTGAACTTATTTTAATGTTTAGAGGGCATATTTAAACATATAAAGTTTAGTGAAACATTGAGAACTACTATGTGTTGCTGATACAAAATTTTGAATTTTTAATTGGCAATCTTTTAAAAAATATAAGTGTTAGCAACATCAGTTTTGCATATTTTTCCTCTGGAGAAGCTCCCCTACCAGCACATACCAGAATCAGAATTGAAACCGATCAAAAAAAGCAGTAGGTGTCATGAATTCAGATATAACACAGTACAACAGCTAATCTGGGGGTGAGAAATTCCAAGTCAGGGTGATGGTACTAGGTCAGTATAGTAAAACCCTCAAAGGGTTTGGCGTTCGTATGTGTCAGTTTTTTTTTATGACCTTTTAAATTTTTTCCTTATTTCCCATGGTTTTCCATCTTAACAAATTAATTTTTTCCAATCAGGCGTACTAAATGGTCCAGATATACGAAAGCTGATTAAAAGTGACGCATTCAACAATATTTTGAATGCGTCACTCGACGCTGAATTGAATGCATGGCAGGCAATCAAAGAAGTAATAGAAGGCTTGTTGGGAAAGCATCGTTCTAACAACTACGATATTTCTGTCGCAAGGATGTTAAGAGCATTCTCGGAAATTGTTTTTTTATTACTTTTTTTTATTTATTTTTTGTTTTTTTGGTTTTCGCCAAAATGTTACAACTAAGCGAAAAAACATCACGATAAGRAAAAAATTTAAAAGGTCATAAGAAAAACTGACACATACGAACGCCAAACCCTTCGAGGGTTTTACTATACTGACCTAGTACCATCACCATGGAATTTCTCACCCCGCAGACAATAATCCCAAAAATGTTCGACAGTGTTATTGGTTTGATATTCGAAACAGAATTTGCTTTAGAGGCTTAAAAAACCGATTTTGTTGAGGTTTTTTTTTTTGGATGGAAATAAATAATTGATTAAAGCGAAATTTCTAGGGTTTATAGTTATATATTTAAACTATATTTAAACATCATCCGCACATTTTTTTGTACGAAAAGATTTCGTCAGATTGCTTCTCGCACTGCATATGCCAGAGCGGGCACGATGCAGATCGAGATTACTATCGGAAACAAAAAATTCAAAGAGATTCATATTATTTAATAACCTGTGCTCAAATTAAACTATGAAAAAAGTGTAAAATTATAAAAAAAAACTTAAAATTTGAAAGAAAACCCGATTTTATTCTGAAAAACTTTGACTTTAAATATATGTTCAAATGAAATTCTTTTAGTTTTTTTTTTTAGTTTAAATAGAAGATCATTTAATGCCAAAGGTAATAAACTTTGCCCCAATTCCATATGATGTTCAGTTTTTTTTTTCTATCCTGCCCGCCAATTAAGAAAAATCGTAAAAACGAAAAAACTAAACAAATGCGTCTTCATTAATTCAATAAATTTTATCTCTTAAAATCTTTCTTTAATTCGGAACTCATTAAAAACTTTAATAGGATTGCTTCCAAATGCGTTCATTTGCAAGTTCTGTCACATTAGTAAACAGCTGATTCAAATATTGGTTTTGCGTATGTTCGAAAAGACAAAAATCCAATCCGATTCTGTGACACCATTAAAAATCAGAATTGGTTTGCAATTCTGACAGCTAAGCAATTCTGTCTTAGATTCCACAACACCCCTGTATATTTTTTATCCGACCGCCAAAGTAATCGGAATCGAGCCCTTTTCATAAGCACTGTTTGGGATGGTTTTCAACAAGTTTTGCTTTATCTCTTCA
This sequence comes from Bactrocera latifrons, assembly GCF_001853355.1. NCBI lineage: Eukaryota > Metazoa > Arthropoda > Insecta > Diptera > Tephritidae > Bactrocera > Bactrocera latifrons. The sequence continues at coordinate 21,045 of NW_017537202.1, read as the reverse complement.
GTCGACTGAAAACGGGTTAAATTCCGATAATTGTTGACTTGTTTGCATGTCAAACTCATTAATCCATACCTCATTGACAGTTTTAATGCTTTCACTGAATGCTGTATCGGAATTGGCAACGATGTCCAAAAAGACCTATTTACTAATAATACTCTTTCTGAAAAAATTCGGCTTTATCGGGACGAGTCGAGCAAGAACGCATTTGATATCCAAATGATCCACCAAAATCATTCGAACGGACGAGAGATTTCGAGCTCTCTTGTCATCTCTTTAACACTTGCCTGAATATTTTCAATCACCATATCCTTTACAATTAGGCATGTCTTCAACGATCTCTCGACCGTTTTTGAAGGCTTTGCACCACTCACTCAGATTTTTGTGCTTTTTGATATCACCGTAAGCCTTTTCCAACATTCGCAACGATTCCGCATACGAAATTTGGTTAGAAATACGAAATTTGAGACAAATTTTATATTCGATATTTTTATCTATTGTAAAAGTCGCAACGCAAAACTGAGTGTGACTTAAGGAGCTGCCATAAGCAAACTGGTTGACATATCGCTATCATATGTTTGATAGTAATTAAGGGCATTCCTTCCTACTTAGCAAAATATATATTTTCGAAATATGGTTTACCCAAGAAATTTAATTCCAATTTTCGAGTGCGTTCTTGTCACAATGTATATATTTTGAAATTCGATTACAACTGGATGCTCACATAATATGTTTTAATTTAATAATTTTATTGGGTTCTGTTTAGTATCGCGCCGGTTAATTTTGGCTCACTGCACCTAAACGAGAGAACCAAATTGAAAATTTTAAAAATTGGTTCACAAATTTTTCCAGAAATTCACTTTAAAAAATGCAATTTTTTGCAAATTTCTWAATATATGCTAGTGTATTTTCATCTGTTGTGCATTGTATCAAACCAATTATGGGTACATCTAAATCTTTAAATAAAATACACCTTTTTCTGCATTGAGTTCAATAATGCGAAAAACCAAAATGACTGCCTAATTTGTACTGTAAAATTGCCGAAAAAGCACGAACAACTTTTCACACATGTTAACGTGACGTMCTTACTGTCAGGCTCCTTACCGAATATATACGACAAATTATGCGAGAAGAGTTTTAAATTGTTACTAAACATTAAGCGTGGAGATATCGAAAACTGCAGTCTACAAAATGTCCTATTTTATTCACTGAAAATCTCGCTTTCGCCAAATACGCAGATATCGGTGTAGTGGATGGATGTTAATAAGAGAGTACAGCATCTACCCCCAAGTATTTTTTTTCTCAAAATGAACTCAGTGATTTCATGCCGAGAGATAAAGCAAATTATTAAAGTGTTGGACGTAGAAAGTTATTCTTTTACTGACATCCCACTACCAACACAGAGGCGAAATTTTGTGAGTATCTATGTTTGTTAGTTCTTCAGGATAAAACGGCTGGAGCGATTTTAATTAAAATCCCTAAACACACATAGGCTACGTTTTACGGGTAGAAAATATCTAACTCCCATGGGAAATTTATGAAAATGAAATCGCGGATAATGTATGGGGAACTTTGTGTATAAGTTTCTCAAATAAAACACGATACTTAAAAGACGGCCAAATCCTACGCAATCTCTTCGACAATAATGAAGAGTGCAGTAGGCATGTTTTGAATTTCAAGTCCTATGTACACTCTTCGACCATATTGAAGAGTACAGTAGGTACGTATGTCCTCAGTCGGGAAGTCTTGGTCTCTTCTTTTTATCGTTACACGAAACGCACTCTCAACAGTGTCCTATTTTGCTGTTAACCTCTCAAACGGCGAACGTATGTATTTTACAGAGGCAAACCTGCGAGACCGAGTTGCAACACCGGCCTATTACCACACTCTCCGAATTTTTCCGTCTGTGCCAAAAATACGAGTTTGTTCAGACGTTATTCTATGTAATATCGCCAACGTCTTACATGTGGAATGTGTCACGAAAAGAATGGAAACATCGAGTGCAGGGGACACCCCTGAAAATTATAGAAGGTAAACTTTTTGCGAAGGTTGGAAAAATACTACTCGATTTCAGTATCCCTGCCCCCCCACAAAACAAGGACGAGCCATCCACTGGTTTAGTCAAAAACCTTGGTTAGGATACTGTAGCTTTGGGAATTCCAGACCCAGAGCCCCGTTACCACCTGAGCAAAGGCAAATTTTCATTTTAATACTAAATTGGTTAGATAGCAGACACGAGGGAGCTATGAATACTTTAACCCCAATTACGGTCATTTTACATTGCTATTATTTTATATGCAAATGAGAAAGTGATTTACATTATTCAGGAGCTACGAGGTGGAGTGTTTGATGTGCGCCAGACAGCTGCATGAACAGCTTAACTTCAGAAGATTTTCATCTACTATTAAACGACGTTGGAGACATATCTGTGTCTACATGATGTGCAAATTTCGATGATGAATCTAGTAAGGTATCTGACAAGCTCTTGAAATTGAAAAGATGGGTTTTGTTGTATTGTTGAAAAAATGGGTAGTACAGAGCATCAAGACTTGGTAAGATTTATTTAAATATTAACCAAAAATATTTGTTTTTTCACAATAATTATATATAAAATATAAGGTAATAATTTTTGGACCGACCGGTCCTGCGCTATCAGCTCCTTCCATCAGTAAATTAAACCAATCGATGATTATTTTTTACTGCAGGAAACACTTATATATAACGTTTATAAATATCTTTATATTCCAACAAAACTATTTTACGCAGCAAATTACTTATGACCATTAAATCGAAAAGCTTTGGTTTTGTATAAATTTAGAGATAAGCTTTTAACTAGAGTATAGTTCTACAAATTCCATTTATATTAATGGCGAAATTGAGATAACTAATTTATGTTTTCTTGTACGACATACTTATTTATTATAAGAATATATGTATTTTAAATTGCTTGTAAAATTGATTTTATTTCCGCTTACAATTTGAATTCAATAAAAAATCTGAACATCTAAACTTTTTTATTGATAAACAGAAATGTTTATTTACATGTAATGGGTTAAATAAAACAAAACATATATATACAATATCTTTTCTATTATAAAATCAGTGC
>NW_017537202.1:15468-16497 GCF_001853355.1 Bactrocera latifrons | reverse complement strand
ACAATCACAAGTCTTCTTAATTGAAAAATGCCCTTGTTTATGTGCTAGCAAAATGACCTCATTCTCCATTTGTTTAGGTACCACAATTAGTTCCTTTACCGGATCCTTGTACAATATRTCACGAAAGATAAAAAAAGTCTTCGTAAGAATTGTTTTTTAGTATTTTCCGGATTGCCCGCGCCCATTCATCCTTTTCCTGTGCCTCTTTTAATCTGTGTTGTAACGATTCGTCTGCTAACATACACGCTAACCTACTTAAAGCATCGACAGCTTCATTTTAGATCCTGATCTATGTTCTATAGTATAATTAAATACTTGCAAGAACATTACCCATCTAGCTACTCGTGGCGGAACGTCTTTCTTCCTTAATGTCAAAGCGAATGCGTTGCAATCCGTTACAATTTTGAATTCTAAACCTAATAAATACACTCTCCATTTCCTTAATGCTTTGACGATGGCGAGTACTTCAAGTTCATAAGAATGATAGTTCTTCTCCGCTGAACTTGTTTTCTGGCTCATGAATTGCACTGGATGATATGATTCATCCTCTGCCGTCTTTTGCAACATTACCGCGCCATACCCGTGCTTTGATGCATCGTTTGAACTTCCGTAATTGCATTTGGGTTATATAATTCTAAAACTGGAGATCGTGATAGCGAGGACTTATGTTGCTCGAAAGCAATCGTCTGCTCATCTTCCCACGTGAAATTTTAATCTTTTCTCAGAAGATCTGATAATGGCTTAGCCACTAACGCATAGTTTTGAATAAATCTACGAAAGTAGGATGTTAACCCTAGGAACTGAACTTGAATGGCTTTCTTGTCTCCAGGTGGTTTGAAAGTTTTAACCGCTCTGGTTTTCTCATCCGACGGACGAATTGTGCTATCTTCGATTACACACCCCAAAAAATTTACTTTACGCTTCAAAAAATTACACTTTTTACACTTAATTTGTAGCCCAGCCTCTACTGCTACTGTAAGAACTTTCTTTAGTTTTATTAACCCCTCTTCCTCGTCTATGGATGGAATA
>NW_017537202.1:7913-15428 GCF_001853355.1 Bactrocera latifrons | reverse complement strand
AAACTCAAATTGGTCTTTCATTGTTACAAACGATGTATATTTTCTAGAACTTTCTTCGACAGGAACATGCAAAAATCCATTAGCCAAATCTAATGTAGTAAAAACTTTATGTCCCTGGAGCTTCTCGACTACCTCGTCAATTAATGTCATTGGAAAATTATCGCGCAAAATTTTCTCATTTAATTTGCGATAATCGCAACATAACTGCTTTGATTTATCTTTTTTAGACACAAGCACAATCGGCGACGCGTAGTCGGATACACTTGAAGTAATAATATCTTCATCTAGCCATTGCTTCACTTGAGCATCTACGATTCTTTGATCTTGAGAAGATACACGCCTAGGTGGCTGATACACCGGTACATCGTCCTTTAAAACAATTTTCATTTCCACCGGGGAAAATTAGATTCTTTTTGGCTTATATTGAGCAATCAGCTTTTCCACTTCTAACATTTTTTCCTTATCGAGATGTGACAAATCATACGTTGATTTCGGCTCCTGTTCATCTATACAAATCATACTGAAAGCTGCTATTTCTGCCTCTTCTGCAATTTTACCATTATACTCTGTGTTGTTCGCCTGACAAGTATCTGTTTTATCCTTCCTTAGAAACCTATCGCTCTCCTCGCTAACAATTAAATCGACTCCCGAATCGAATTGAACGTCCTATTAATGCCGGATATTGAAGATCCCTTGTTGACAATATGAAACATGATATTTATCTCAATATCATCTACTTTAGCTCTGGTTTCGAAACTACCTAACGTGGCCACTTCTGAATTACCGACTCCGCCTAGTACTCGTTTATCTTTGTTTGGCTTAACTTTAAGGTTAAGCTTTTCGACTGTATCTACCCTTATCAAACACAAACGACTACCACTATCGACTAATGAAGGAAAAATTACATTCTCTACCTTTGCCATTTTAAACCTTAGTCCAAAATCTGCCTCTGAAGGTTTGAACATTACTTCGGTAATTGTGTTCAAATTGTCTTTTTCACCTTTCACTTGGACTGTCGGACATTTGTTGCATTTATGGCCGACTTTGTTGCACTTGTAACATCTAAATTTTTGGTTTGTGCAATTCTTTGCTATATGCGAAGTTTCGCCGCAATTGAAACATGCGCGATTTATAATTGAATGTTGGTTGTTTTCTTTCTTATCTTCCTTGACACTGACTCTATTTTCAACTTCTACCTTTAGATTATATTTAATTCTCTCATACATTTTTATTTGCTCTTTTAATTCCCTTATACTCCTTGCTTGGTATAAAACCGTTTTGTTTAATTTTGAATCGGGAATCCCTAGTATGAAATATTCTATTATGCTGGCTTCCTCCAGTTTTACCCGCTTTCCTATTTCCATTAAGGAATATAAAAATTCAATAAATGTTTCGTTTTGTCTTTTTTGACGATTCCTTAAAAGCCTATGTGCCTCAGCTGATGAAAATGATGTTTCGAATTCATCAATTAAAGTTTGTTTTAAAGATATCCAATCACGGATACCGGTTTGCTTCGAATAAATGCCCTAGCTGCTCCTCTGAGAAGCTGTTTTGCATAAATAAATTTATGGATTTCCGATCAGCCTACTATATGTGCGTTTTCTTCAAAAGATTCTGCCCATTGATTTACTTCCTGCCCGTCTGTACCGTTAAATGACTATTTCTCTAAATGAAAAATGAGGAACTGTGGGTGGCACCGGACCTTTACCCAACACACTCTCACAAAACGGCTCCACTGATTCGACTTCACCCTCGCTTTCATCGTCATCGTTTAGAAGACCGTAGTGTGTCAGAAGTCTGTCTCGTAATTCCTTCTTTCGTCCATTTGTTGGTAGCCCTTCTTCTTTTAGCCTTTCCTTTAACATTGTCACTGTCATATCTAATATAGTCTGAGCCTCYATTTTGAGTACTCCTTTACAATTATGCAATACAACAAATAATGTAAGTATATATAATCTTATGTGATAATGTTAATTTAATAAAACGTAATAATATGACAGTAACCTGTAATCCTCGTTGTAACACGACTGCCTCAGGCAACTCAGCCTCTCGAGTACTGCTGCTGACGATGAACATACGTTGCCGTCGCCAACACACTTTTCACTGCTTCACGCGGACTCTGTTGCTGCAACTCGTTCGTTGCCAACTTGATAGTAGCGCGTAATGCTCGCTGTCTGTTACGCTTATGTACTTATGTTGCCGTATCCACTGCTTCAATATTTCGCTTGACAACACGAACTATCTCCGACTAATGTGTTGCGAAATCTGCTGCGCTGTTGCGGCGCAACCGTTTTCACACACTGCTCGTTCGAAAACACGAGCCAACCGCAGCCTATTTGTTGTCGATTCTGCTGCGCTGTTGAGGCGCAACCGTTTCCACACACTGCTCGTTAGAAAACACGAGCCAACCGCAACCTAGTTGTTGTCGATTCTGCTGCGCTGTTGAGGCGCAACCGTTTCCACACGCTGCTGGTTCGAAAACACGAGCCAACCGCAACCTATTTGTTGCCGACTTGTTGACGACGCTCGACCTCGCTGCTTGTTACACTTGTGTACGTGTGTTGCCGTCGCACTTACACTCTTCGCGGTTTCTGATACGTGATTGCGGCGCAACTATTTTCGCTGTATGTCTTGTTTGCCGACACGAACCAACTCCAACTTGGTTGTTGTAGACGTACCGTAACGTCGCTGCTTGCTATACTTCTGCATTTCTAGAAACTCAAGTGTACTAAACTGTACATCACCTGTATTTTATGCACCTCCAAAAACCGCTTCTTTCTTCTCTGCTGCACAGTCTACCAAATGGTGCTGCCTTCGAGTTTGCTTTTGCAGTGCACTATTTGGTCAATAAAATCGGTTGAGTTGAGCTCCTAATTTGTAGGATATAGCAAATTGGGCTGGTTGAGCCCCCAATTTGTAGGGAACTCGGGCTGAGTTCCAAAAAACAGGATATAGCGTACGGCCAACCTGACCAATATACAGGAAAACGTGGACGACTCGCTAAGTCCGACTTGGTGGAACGAATGATCCACCAATGCGCAGAAATAAAAGACTGGACCAACTTCACATCACAATTGATCAATGCTTTAATTTATTCAAGAACTGGTGCTTTTAATAAAACTKTACAATAAGTTAGTTAATACAACTTCACAATAGATAGATGCCTTTTCTAACTTTATAGGTCGCGGTCCGCTTTTCAAGTGAAGTCCGTTATTGGTTTTATTCCGTTCGAGTCCCCTTTTCGTTCAGTTAGTGTTGTCGTGTGTCAAAACGTTCAGTCCGCACGGTCGCATTTCTTCGTCCTACATATATATATATATATATTTTTTTTTTTAGATCTATTTCAAAAGATGTATATTTAACATTAAATATAGCATATCAAACTTTTATTTTACACTAATACAAAAAAATTATACTAAAGCCTAAAATACGCTTAATTCATATAAAAAAAAGTTCACATACGTTAATGATTATCAACATTTATCGAAAATAAATTGAGATTCTAAAGAAGAAAAGAGTATACTAACGACATAGCAACAGTCGTTTCTTGTCATTGTAATAATTGAGAGCAGAGTAAAACGAGCGAATGAATGTTCAGATAATGTGTTTTAAGTTAACAATTTTATTTTCCAAAATCAGGAGTACTAAACAAAATGCTGGAAATCCGTGTCGTTGAAAATTCTGAATTGTCTCCCTGTAACAATTTTCAATAAACTTCTTATTGCAAATAAAATAAAGCCTAAAACAAGACCTGTGCGCTGCTTTAACTTTTTAAACCCAAGCACTACAATGATAAAAACTAGTTCAAGTCTTCTCTGCAGACTCAGCGGACAGTACAAACCTCCTAGTAGTGGCAGTAATTGGATTAAAGAGAAAAGCTCAAAATAGAAGCCTTTACTAGAATTATAGGCTCTTGAGATAGCTCGCGGTTACATTACCATGATTTGCTAACCCTTACATCAGACCGTCTGTTCATAATTGCTTACTATTACGGTTTTCAAATCAACTGCATTTTGGTTGAAGTTTTGAAATTCAGTATAATGATTTTTAACTCATCTCGTCAAAACAAATTTCGGTTGAATTATGGTCATCCTTCGACTTTTTTCTTCGAAATTTTCAGCTGCTAACAATCAATTGTAGTTAAACATTAATGAATTATTTTAAGAAAGATATTAACACAAAATGGAAAACAAAAATAACTTTTGAATATTCAATAAACATTAATTAAAACCATAAACATTCTCTCATTTCTAATTGAATAGGGAATCCTAAAATTAAACGTGTAAAAACTTTCCATATTTCTTCGTCTTTATTGTTAAGTTAACAACAGCGCGCCAGTCGTTTCTTCTTTTTGCTACAAGGCGCCAATTAAATATTCCAAGAGAAGTCAGGTCCTTCTCCACTTGGTCCTTGCAACGGAGGTCCTTGAAGGTCGTCCTCTTCCTTTGCTTCCCCCGGCGGGTATTATGTCGAATACTTTTAGAGCTCTAGTGTTTTCGTCCATTCGCGCAACATGACTACGCTGGCTAAGCCGCTGTCTTTTAATTCGCTGAACTATGTCAACAACGTCGTATATCTCATACAGCTCATTGTTCCATTAAACGCAATATTCACCGTGGCCAACGCGCAGAGGACCATAAATCTTTCGCAGAACTTTTCTCTCGAAAACTCGCAACGTCAACTCATCAGATGTTGTCGTCGTCCTTGCATCTGCACCATATAGCTAGACGGGAATAATGAGTGACTAATAGAGTTTGGTCTTTGTTCGACGAGAGAGGACTTTACTTCCCAATTGCCTAGTTAGTCCGAAGTAGCAACTGTTGGAAAGGGTTATTTTGGGTTGGATTTCGAGAGTGACATTTTTGTGGCTATTAATGCTGGTTCCAAGATGGACGAAATTATCTACAACTTCGAAGTTATGAATGTCAGCAGTGTCGTAGGAGCCAAGTCCTGAGTGTGATGACTTTTTATTTGATGACAGAGTATCCCTCTGTCTTGTCTTGCCCTCGTTCACTGCCAGACCCATTTACTTTGCTTTCTTATCCATTTTGGAGAAAGCAGAACTAACGGCGTGGTTGTTAAGGGCAATGATATCAATATTATCAGAATACGCCTGCAACTGACTCTTATAGAAGATTGTACCTTCTCGATTTAGTTCAGCAGCTCGTATTATTTTCTCCAGAAATAGGTTGAAGAAGTCACTCGAAAAAGAGTGTGGCCTCTCTGAAACCTCGATTGGTATCGAACCCCTCGGAGAAGTCCTTCCCGATCCTGACGTAGCTTTTGGTGATGTCTAATGGAAGATTCTAAAGAGCTTGATTCTACAATAACTTTTTTAAATTATTCGAACAACACGAAAATAACGAACTTTGGTATTTAATTTATTTCTTAAAGTTTTACTTTTAGCGCTAACAATGTAAATTTTTTATTGCTATTTTGTGTGTAATACAAAACCCTTAAAGGGTTTCTTTTACCTTTTTGAATCGCCCGTTGTAGAAAATGCGGGTAGCTCGGCAAATAACAGTGCATTGGCTCTGCCTATGTCAGAGTACGATCCATCTATAACTTTGGGGACATATTCTTAGAAATTGTTTAAACAGATTTAAGCAAAAAAAAAATCGATTTTTTGAAGCTTCTAAATCAGGCTCCCCCATTAATGGGTATGGCACAAATAGTCAGGTCAATGCGACTGGTCTGTCAACGGAATGGGCGAAAAAAAGTGAGCTTGAATGTTATAAGACAAAGCTTGATGAATATACTGAAAATATTTACAAAAAATTGGGAGAATGTAAGTTAAGTAAAGTATTATAAAGTAACAATTACTTTATAGTTAAATTTTTTATTATTATTTCACACGTATACATATGTATTCGTTAAAGTTGCGGGAAAGTTTCTCCATACTGAGCTTGCTGGATTTATCTACTTCAAAGCAAGTTTAATCACTGTTCTGTACGAAACGCTCATTTGACATTTCTTTATTCAAACGACATACATAGTTATCTCGGTAGCACCTATATATGGAAGTTGGTGAAGAAATTTTCATATTTTACTTGGATGAGTGCCAGCGGGAAACAACCTTTTGGTATGTATTTGTAGAAAGTTTTCTTTATATTAGGTTATTTAGGAAATGTTAACAACTGGCATTCTAATATTTTGTTTGTTGACCTATGTTATGTTATCTACGGTGGTTACCATCGATTTCATACATATCATGTTAACTATTGTAGATATCAACTTTTTATAACAATTAGGTACAAACTTAAATATTATAGTATTAGAAGCTAGTAGTGGTAGTAGTAGTTAATTTTTAAAATGWAATGTAGATGCCCTAACAAATACAATAAAAATAAAAATAATTGAAATCTTTTGATTAATTTTAAATTTTTGCAAATTTCGAAGAAAAAGTCTCAAGCCCTACCCAATCATTATTTGTTTGATTTGTAAAATACATTAAACTAAAGAAAGATTCTGTAAATTCTCACCGCTGGTGAGGGATAAGTAAATATCTTAATGGGGTGAGGAATATTTCATTCGTTGAGTGCATGCGTATATGCATAAATGCATACGTGTCTCATATTAGGTTGTCAAAACAGTCTTGCGGTATTTTCGCTAGTTGGCGCTGAGAGCGCGTAGTTCTAGTTTTCTTCGTCGCTTATTTTGGAAAGCTCATTTCACGCTAACACGTGTTCGATTGATTGTCGTTAAGTTGTTCGTTAGTTATAGCGTTGCAAACATTTAGCAAAATAAAGAGAAAATACGGCATATTTTACAGTACTACTACTACGATAAAGGCAAAAATGCATCACATGCCGCCAATAAAATTTGTGCAGTTTATGGACCCGATACAGTTTCCATTTCCACAGCACAATGATGGTTTCAACGTTTTCGTTCTAGTGTAGAGGTGGTTGAAGATGCGCCACGCTTCAGAAGGCCTGACGTCGAAAATTGCGATAAAATCGCTGAATTGGTGTAAAAAGACCGACATAGTAGCAGCCGCAGCATCGGTCAATAGCTGGGCATAAGCCATCAAAAGAAATTTTATGAACAATTGAAAATTCAATAAAAAGTACTGCAAGACTTTTTTGACAACCATGTTGCATATGTATGTGTGTAAATATTCATGTTCCATATATTTGAATATATATAACTATTTACAATTAGCGGACTGTATCCGGTTGAAGGCGAGCTAAAGTGAGAAGGCGAAACATCCCCTGCATAGGGTTGTGCGCTGGGTTTGGGACCCGCCACGTAAAAAACACCCCCAATGAAAGGAAACAAGCAGCCTCGGMTGAGAGACCCCCCTTTTGATGACGACCATGGCAAACGGAATAAGGACTACGATTTGAGGGCATGCACCTGGAATGTCCGGTCCCTTAATTGGGAAAGTGCCGCTGCCCAGCTGGTTGATGTCCTCGTAAAAGTGAAGGCTGACATCACCGCCGTCCAAGAAATGCGATGGACGGGACAAGGACAGAGACGAGTAGGTCCTTGTGGCATTTACTACAGTGGCCATAT
>NW_017537202.1:0-5738 GCF_001853355.1 Bactrocera latifrons | reverse complement strand
CAGCCTGGAAATCCAACGCAGGATAACTCTTGCCAACAGGTGCTACTTCGGACTGAGTAGGCAATTGAGAAGCAAAGTCCTCTCTCGACAAACAAAAAACCAAACTCTATAAGTCACTCATAATACCCGTCCTGCTATATGGTGCAAAGGCTTAGACGATAACAACAACTGATGAGTTGACGTTGGGAGTTTTCGAGAGAAAAGTTCTGTGAAAGATTTATGGTCCTTTGCGCGTAGGCCRCGGCGAGTATCGCATTCGATGGAACGATGAGTTGTACGTGATATATGACGACATGGACATAGTTCAGCGAATTAAAAGACAGCGGCTACGCTGACTAGGTCATGTTGTCCGAATGGACGAAAACACTCGAGCTCTCCAAAAGCAGAGGAAGAGGAAGACCTCCACTCCGTTGGAAGGACCTGGTGGAGAAGGAACTGGCTACGCTTGGAATATCCAATTGGCGCCACGTAGCGAAAAGAAAAAACGACTGGCGCGCTGTTGTTAACTCGGCTATGATCGAGTAAGCGGTGTCTACGCCAATTAAGAAGAAAAAGAAACAAAAGCACAGTATCAGCAAGGACAGAGAAGAGAAACAAGAGCATTAAAAGTGGCACAAGCGATGGAATTCCTCATGTAAAATTGTACACATGAAAACAACCCCATATCATACAGCATAAGCAATATGATGCAATACAAGCAATCATATTATACATATACATATACATATATAGTTATTTAAGTATTTAGTCTTTTTCTTTATTTGTGCAGACACCGCTTTTGAGATTATAGCCGAGAACTAGTATATACATATGTAATTAAAATAAAAAATAAAAATTAAAATGAATAAATTCTCACTAAAGAAAGATCTTTATTTTCCCCCTACCAGCAGTAAGGATTTAAAGATTCTTTGTTGAGTTCAATGTTTGATCATACAAAAATGTTTGGTCCCTCGAGCCAGATAAAAATTAAAAAGTCCTGTATTAATAAAACAGGCAATATATAAAAAAACTGTTAAAAACACCGGCAAATTAAAAATAAAAATTGTAAGACGAGTGTATATTAAACTAATCACATAATTGTAGGTCGAGGCACAGCAAGGTCAACGATGCGACAAATCAATATCCACCGACGATTTCTTTTGAGAATAGCAAACATTTGATTAATAAATACGAAAATTGAAATTGGAACAAATCCGAAAGGTGTTGTACACGTCCAACACTATTTCAGCAAAGCTATTGAGAAAAATCTTCATATTCAAGTGAAAAATTGACCTCCTCAGAAAAGTAATTAATGATCTCAAAAAAGTAATTTCAATAAAAAGTGATGATATAAAACTTTTGAAATTGGCGTTTCTTCAAATGCACAATCTCCACACAAAGTACTTTACAGATATTTCTCTTGGAGTTGAGAAATTGTACTTTGAAATAACAGCTGAGTTTTTCGAGAATCTTAAACATTGTAAAGCGAGATTACACGAAGGAGAGCCCGAAATTACTTACAGTTCTCTTCAGCGTGATGTGCTGTTAAAGGATTTAAAAAAAAAATTACAAAAGTTCCAATCTTTTATCTGTCTTCTATATATCTACTATCTTCCGAAGAAAAATCTTAAGGAGACAAATCCGAAAAAATTAAAAAAGACAAAAGAAAAGTGGAGGTTAAAGCAAGCACCTCCGTAAGTAACGAAAACAAGTACAAAATCAAACATAAGCACCTACAAAAACAAGTACATACAAGCCAAGTATTAGGGTGTGCCTATATACCGACATACATACATTAATACAAACAAAAAAAATGGTTAATGACGACACAAATGAAATTATACCTGGAACTACACGCTCAAAACAGGTTGTAAAATTTATTTCCCAAAGTGGCAGTATATTATTGGCATACTAAGATTTGCCTCTTCACCGATTAATGAAACTCTAAATCGGTATTAGAAATCAAAAATCAAAATCTTATAAATTTTTGGACTCGCCTCCAAGCGGCTCATGACGCAATTCTAGATTCTGACTATTCAGATACATACAATTTCAAATCCTCGGCTTACGTTATATACGAAAACTGCTTAGACCAGTACGAAGAAACAAAAGCGATGATCTCCGACCAATTAAAGCTAATTAAAGCAATTGCACCTAGTCTCTACAGCAGAGTAGAACTGCCACAAATAGACAGTAAAAAGGCAAGTTCAGGCATCCACCTCGGGGTGCCCGCATGCGTCACAGAAACATTATGAAGAATGACCATCCTTCCGGGACATGTTTACAGCTGTTTACATCAACCCACAACTATCAAAAGCATAAAAATTATATCACCTCCGATACAAATCAAAAGATCAAGCAGGCGTCATAGTAAAACAGTTCACTCTTAATGAAGAACTTCAATTTGGCTTGGGAAGCTCTAAAAGCTAGATTCGAAAACGAAAGAATACTGGTCGATAAACAAGTAACGACACTAATGAACTTGCCAAAAATTAAGAAAGAAACAAGTGTAGAATTCATCAAACTAGAATCCACTGTTTCAAAATTTTTGTCGGTTCTATCGACTCTAAATATCCCCACAGACAGCTGGTACCCTATTCTGGTAAATATATGCACAGCCGAATTACCAGAAAAATCGTTACTTTTGTGGGAGCAATCGCTCTCACCACGAAGAAGTGCCCAACGTGGCAAATAATGAAAGACTTTCTAACTACCCAGTATGAAATTGCGGAAAGAGTAGAGGGAAAAAATAGTCACAATAAAGAATATTAAACACGATCAAAACAGAAGCTTAAATAGACCCCAAGCTAGAAGTAACAAAAATTTAAACTAAATCTTGTATCAAACACAAACGTTGAAATCTAAACAAAGAAAACACACGTCATGCGAACTATGCACAGGAGGGCATATGCTTAAAATTTGAAGATGTTTAAAAAATTGAATGTCAAAGAAAGGAACAACTTTGTCAAGTCAAAAAGACTTTGCACAAACTGCTTGTCCCACTCACAAAATCAAAATAATCACAAAAGCTAATTTAACTGCTTATATTGTCACAAAAGATACAATTCAATCATTCTTTACAGCTTATATCCTATTTCACCCCAAAGAAGCGCTTATACACAAAGAACCACGGGTTTAAGCAATCCCGAAATCCAAAATTCGAAAAATTACCACCATGTTTCTCAAAGGCACAAAAAGCTTGAACGCTGCACACCGAAACACAAAGTAGTTAAAGAAATAGTTACCAAAATACCAACTCAAGTTAAGCAAAAATCGAATCAATATCAATAATTCACAATTAAGGAAATTTCAAGAGATGGGGAAACTTCCCCGAATATTAAATGAAACTCTAGATGATCAGTATTGTAAGGGCTACTCGAAAGCTACAACTATTCGATCAAATAATGTCCGGCACGTCGTACGACTACCACTAGAGCCACAATTTTCCAATACTCCACAAATTGGTATAAAAAACAAAATCAGAGTTACCTCTGACAGTTCATATATTAAAAGCATATACAACTTTTCGGCCCCGCAGGCACACACAACTCACCACATCTGTAAACCAACGCACCCAACAAAAAGGATGGACACGGGAAAATCATATACACTTCGTCATACACATTCGATGAGATTACCAACGCAAAATTCACGCACCGGCTGCCGCTTCGAGGAAGTGGATTCTCGCCGCACCGCTTGTCGACATTTATTTTAATCAACATTTTACTTCAAACACTTATAATATTACATATTATGTTTTAGTTAATTTTATTGTTAACATACAAATAAATTAGTTTTTATTTAAGAGCTATGCTCTAAAGAAATTTTATTTTCAAGTTAAACGATTTGAATATAAGGAACTGTGGGACGGCATTTCAAACTACTTACGTACAGCTGCTACCGAACCATTGGTTTTCGGAAAATGCAAAAGAACAGCTGGTACGACGAAGAGTACCGTGTTGCAGCGGAGAGAAAACAGGCTGCCTACCTCGCAACGTTACGATCGACCAAATCACGTGAGGGATGAGATAGATACCGAGAGTTGAAGAGGGAAGCAAGACGCATTTTCAGACAAAACAAAAAAAAAAAAGGCCGAAATACGTGAGTACGAAGAGCGTGATACGCTGGCCGACAGGGGTAATGCTCGAAAATCCTAAATTTTATAATATTATCATAGAGTTTTAGTTATTTGTGTTTATTAAATATTATTCACATATTATACCTATACATACAGGGTGGCTGATGAAAGCCGCTACCAAAAAAATTAAATAACTTTTTTTCTATTTAATGAATCTGGTTAATTTTTATTTTTTTCTTGCAGTTTGACTTTACATTTAACAAAAATGGATAACTGAGACACTGAAACAAGGATTTGGATTGTCCGCCGCTATCACGCACTGGAGTCCGTAGTTTCGGTTCAAAGATAGTATAGGCGCACGTTTGGCGGCAATCCTCTGAGCAGATGGACCATAATGAGACTTGTAAACAATTTTGCCCAGCATGGGACAATCAAAAGAAGACCTTACCATCGAAACCCTTCAKTTCAAGAAGTTCAAGAAGCTTATCTGCTCAAATGGGTGTAAGCAGACAGTCATTACAGTCAATTTTGCACAAAGACTTGGACTTATTCCAATATAAAACTCAAGTGGCCAACAAACTGAACGCTGCAGACTTGCCTATTCGCTTGGAATTTGGCAGAAGATGCTTCAAATGGTGGAAGAGGATGGAAACATGTTGAACTGTTTTTTCATGTCTGACGAGGCCCATTTCGATTTAAACGGCAACATAAACAAACAAAATTATCGAATATGGAGTGCTTTCAACCCACAGATACTCCATGAGACGGAATTGCATCCACTTCGTATCACAGTGTGGTGTGCAGTTCCATCACGCTGCATTGTTGGGCCCTACTTCTTCGAAGAAAACGGTCACACGGTTACGGTTACTGGAGACCGTTACTTGAGCATGTTGAGAGAGTTTTTCTATCCAGAATTACGCCGAATGAGAATTTCTTTAAAACTCTGTGTGGTTTCAGCAAGATGGTTCAGCTCTTCACATAGCCCAACCTGTTATGACAGAATTGCGACGAAATTTTCCCAATAAGCTGATATCCAGAAACTCCACATTCCGTTGGCCACCTAGGTCGCCTGACCTTACTGCACCTGACTTTTTCTTGTGGGGTTATTGAAAGCAGGAGGTCTACAAAGCAAAACCAAAAAATTTGAATGAACTAAGGCAATCCATTCGAGAAACAATTGCGGCTATTCCTGTCTCAACTCTCCAAGCAGTGATGAACAACTTTTTGGTAAGATGCCGCACATGCATCAACGAGCAGGGGGGGCCTTTAAATTCCATTATTTTTAAAACTAATTAAGCTATATTTAATAAAATTGGATGAGCTTTAACATGAATAAAAGAAAAATGAATTCCATACACTAAAAAAAAAAATTTGAGTTTCTTAATGTAGGAAAATTCATCAGACGAAACACTCCAGCTCTGAAAGTATTCGACGCAGTACCCGCCGGGGAAAGCAGAGGAAGAGGCCTCCACTCCGTTGGAAGGACCATGTGGAGAAGGACCTGGCTTCGCTTGGAATATCCAATTGGCCCTACATACCGAAAAGAAGACTGGCGCGCTGTTGTTAACTCGGCTAATAATAATATAATAAAAAACTTAAAATTAAATTTAAAAAACCTACTTCCTTATCTTACGCCCAACTGTCCAGTGAAGCCTCGAGAAATAGTATGACCAAGAAATGA
>NW_017537201.1:1567004-1568474 GCF_001853355.1 Bactrocera latifrons | reverse complement strand
GGAATGAAAGTCTTATAAATATTAGGCTTTAAAAAAAGAGCTTTTACCACTTTTTACATTAAATAATGTTCCGAAAGTATTTTAAAGAAACTTTTTGTATTTATAAAAGTTCCGAAAGGGAAAATCTTTTAAGAATTAAGCTTAAAAAAGCTTCTAAGACTTTTCACATTTAATAATGTTACGAAAATATTTGATAGTGCATTTTTAAAAAACTTTTAGAACTTTAGAAAAGCTCTTGGAAATGGAAAATAAAACCTTTCAATTTTCCCAAAGCTCTTGAATCGGAAATACAAATAAATACAATATCAACGTGCGGAAAAAGTAAAATTAAGTTTCGAAAACCAGTAAGTATATATCGAGCTTTTATATTCATTGTAATAAGCATGCGAATACCGAAAAAGTGTTACTGAAAGCTTTATATAAAAGCTTCAAAGCACTTTTTTCAAAAATGCAAACTTGTGAGCTTTAGTGGCAAAAAATTTGAAGCAGATTATCAAGTGAAAGTTAAAGGTCTGCACTTAAGCACCTAAATGTATGCAATAAATCCGTGAAAACGCTGGTCTTCGTAAAAAAAATTTGCAACATACGAAAAAAACAAAAGTTAAACAAAATATTTTGTATTCTTCCATAAAATTTTGAAGAATAGTTTCTCCTATAGTACAAATTTTAAGCCCTCAATACAAAATTACATATTATATTTTAATAAACAAAATCGAAAATATTTCATATCATTAAACAAGTCGAAGTTGTTTTTGCTTTTCCTTAAAGGTTGCTCTTAGCAAGGGTTACTATAACGTCAGCGGGGGCCTGTGTACATATTTATGCATGTATTGTGCAAGACTTATATATGCATTTGTATTCTTATGTTAGTATGTGTGTATATATTTTCATTATCGGAATATTTTTTTTGTTTTTTTTTTTTGCCTAAAAGTGTTTTTCCTAAACTTTTCTTGCTAAACTTTTTCATGCTTGCTATTTCTACAGTTTTTTTTTTGTTTTTGCTTTTACCTAAATAGAAATTTTATGTATAATTTTGTTTTTGCTTTTTTTGTAATTTTTTGGTTTTGCGTTAAATATGTCTGTTTGTGTTAACTTTTTGTCTCACTACCTTATAGAGTATGCTTTACATAAAAGTACATATGTATGTATAAATATTTTTGTTTGTTATATAAACTTTAGATAATTTGTTAATTTTACACGCTTTTGTAGAAGTAAATTCAAAAGAAATCAAAATTATATTAAGAAAAAAAGATAAAATGTATACATACATATCGGATATATAGTCCTATATATTCTGAAATTTATGTATATATTTGTATACAGCGAAAGTAGAAGTAATGTGATTTGTTTTTGTTTATATTACATAAAATATAAAAAGAATAAACATAAAGTACTATTGTTTTTCCAACTTAAATATATGCCAAAGTGCCGAAAAAGTATTTTATTTTACACTTCTATTTTTAATATTAC
>NW_017537201.1:1534635-1566331 GCF_001853355.1 Bactrocera latifrons | reverse complement strand
ATGTATATAAAGCTAATTATGCCTGTCCGCAAGTACTGTTTATGTGGCCTGTTGTGATCCTTCGCCTTAAAATATGAAAATGAAACTATATACGCTTGCTACTAGCGTGCTCTACATACAAAAAGAAAACATAACATTTTATAGCAGTTTGCGCATGCGCGTTTTTGTCTTTTGCTTTGCATTTCTAACACGCAGCGCTCTATAATATTACGCCCAAGTCTGTATGTATGTGTGTGTACGCTTCAACGATGTTTGCATATTTTTATTACTAATGTTTTTCATTTTCTTGCCTCTTTAACTGTATTATGCTGAAATTGTTTCGCCTTTTTCTTATTTTTATGCTTAAAATATTTTCAGTTTTTTATTTGGTTTACTTTTATATTTTTTGTGTTGTTGTGTTCATTTTCATTGATTTGTTATATATGCTTTTAATTGTTTTATTTTTTTTTTATGTATGTATTTTATAAATATCGTTAAGATCACAGATATTCTCTATGCAATAAATTTTCTGTTTACTTTTTATCGCTTTCGCTCTCTTCGGTCTTGGTCTGCTCTGCCTCTTTAACGCCAACTAATTGAAGTTTCTCATTTTATCGGTCGCTTGCTGTTTCTAATTTTGCTCAGTGTCTTTTCTCTGCTACGCTCTCTCGCCTTTCTACGTAATTTATTAAGCCTTATAGAAATTTATGTGTACTTTGAAGTGTTTGTTTACCTCCCTTTTTTTTCCCTTAAAAACTCTCCACGGTCGTTTTCGAAATACTTATCTACACTTTCCTCCCATTTTCTAACAAACTACATTTACATATATTTTTATCGCTCTTCGCTATTTTTTGCTTTTATTGACATTTTTTATTTAATGCTTTTATTTTGAGTCCTTTAGTGTTGTTTTTGTTTTTTTTCTTTGGGGTTATGTTTGTATGCGTTTGTGCTGTATATGCACATGTCTGTTCATTGTGTTCCATATGTGAGTTTCCGTACTTTGTTAAAGTAAAGAAGTCACTGTTGGGAAATAAAAAGCTACTGAAAAGCTGTTATGAAAGCTTTATATGTAATAAAAACTACATAACTCTGTCTGTCTGAACTATAAGACGTGTTTATAATGTATTTGTTATGGGCAACCAAAACTCGCGGAGCTTAAAGCTCACTAGGCTATTTATTAGTAGTATTGAAAGTTCTTCAGTTTAAACTAAAGATTTTAAAGTCTTCGCCTTAATTGATTCTTCTGTAATATAAAAAGCTTTTAAAGTCATACAAAAGCTCTTAAAATTCATAATTTGAAAGTTATACAAATTTGAAGATTTGAAGCTGTTTAAACAAATTTCTAGTTTAAAATTTTTTTAATAATAACGTTCTTATACAAAAGCTCTTATAAATTTGAAAGCTTACAAATTTCGCCGTATTGAAAGTTCAAAGCTCGCAAAGATATTATTAAAAAAAAAAATTGGCTGAAAAAATTTTTATTGAAAATTTTCGGAGTAATAAAGTTCTCATATATAAGCTTTCTTAAACTGTAATCTTTACGGAACGCACCACAATGAATATTCAAATAAATAAATAAATTCTGGAAAGTATAAACAGGGGTTCTTTGAAAAATTACTTTAAAGTACGCATACAAATCTCTTAAAAGCTTGCAAAATTCAAAGTAATGAAAGTTCAAACGAAAGCTACTTAAAAAAAAAACGGCTTCCCCGAAAATGTTTGAGAAGTTTCTGAAATGTTAGCAATAAATTTAGCTAGAAAAAATTCTGAAAAAGTATGTATCGAGTAATAATGTGCTCGTACAAAAGTTCTTAAGCTTAAGTTAAAGCTTGTAAAAATTTTGAATGTAAAGCTTTCAAAATTCCCATAATGAAGGATCAAATGAAAGCTCGCGACAGTTTAGGAAGTGACTTCGGCCATTAAATTTGTATATTATTTTTCCAAAATATAATATGAAGGCAGATATTATTAATTCAAAGATTTTGGAGGCTTTCATAAAATACGGAACCAAAGCTTCACTTTGGAAAGATTATTTGTGAATTCTGAATGAGAGCATTTTGTGAATTTAATCGAACACCAAAGATATCAAGTTTCAATAATTGACATATGGAAAACTGAAACGAAAAAATGAAAACAAATTTTTGCCGAATAGTTTTTTTATCAAACTAATAGCTTGAAAGCTTTTTCAAAAATATAATATCAAGCCAAATATTATTAATTCATTGATTTTAGAGATTTTCATCGAGCTTCGGTATAGAGCTCTGGAAGAAAGGTACAGTATAGAAATTTTTAAAGGCACGCTTTTAGTTGAGAACTAACTTTCGAAATATGGTTTGAGCTTTCGAAACTAAAATATATATTTTCTTTATGTAAACACAATATTATATAGCAAATCCAATTGTATGTACATATGTTGACTGTAATAAGAAATAGTAAACATGTTTATGGTAAATATTTGTCAAGAGCTTTCAATATTAACTCAACTATGTTATATAATTATGTGAAGTATTTGTTTTTGTAGGCAATCATTTGTAATTTGTAATTCTCTGTTCTTCTATGCAAAATATGTATGTATGTATGTGTGTGTACTTTTGTATTGACGTTACTTCATTTCATTCTATATAAGTTTGTAGTTTATTAGCACCAATTGTTTATTCTATTGTAACTGTAATTGTTGTGTTATTGTTTGTTGTAAAAAGCTCATATTGCTCAACTATGTTGTTGTAAAAAAGTCTATCGTACTGTAAGTTTGTTTTTGCAATGCCATTTATTACTTTTTCTATGTATATTTCGTAACTATGGGTTTTATAAAACTGTATATATGTATGCATATATATTATGCACATAAATATTGACTATAACTGTTTTGAAAGAAAACCGGTTTGAAAACATCTAACAAAAACGGTAATTGCAATTCCTATTGAGAACCTAGCGCTGTCCAACCCAAGTCTTGTTTCCAAGCATGTTCGGAAATTGAAAATAAACTGCGCGCATGCGCATAAACAACCATGACTTTGCTGAAGAATCGTATTAATTGCTAATATTTACTGCTATTTGTGTCGCTGTGCTGCCATATATACTAGCGATATTTTAAACGATAATTATTTGGGTTTATTTCGAAACATAGCTGTACATGCATAAGTAAGCGCATATGTATTGAAGAGGGGTAATATGTTAAACTCACTCAGCAACAAAGCTGAGACCGCTTTTGTGTATGTATATTTCTTTGTTTTACATATGTATATGTATAAAAAACGGATCACATGAGATCTTGCAAACGCTGGGTTATGCGCTGCAGCTAACGGTTAATTGTGAAAAAATTAATATTATCTACATACATACATATTCTTGTTGTCTGTATGTATATATATTTTTTATATTGTATTTATGTAACAAAAACCTTATAACACATATTATTTAACTGTACAATGAAAGCATAAGTAACACCAAAAAAATCTAGCTTGAAAAATTCTCATCCTATTACCTGTCCGCCTAAACTTGGGTGTGCTGTTAACCAAGCTATGTCTGCTTTGTAATAAATTGAAAGCTCGGCTTACACATTGCTCTCTCGCTTTGCTTGTCACGCTATCTAACTGCGTCTCTTTCTCTCTCTACCCGTAACCGCCTAATGTGCTTCGCTTTCTCTCTATATTCGCAACCTACCTATCTTCGTCTCTTTCTCTCTTTAACCGTAACCTCCTTATACTCATTAAGATCTTTCGAGCTACTTGATTTCTTCTCTTTCTATCTTTAACCGAAACGAGCTTCCTACACTGTAACTCTCTTAGAACTACTTGCTTTCACTTAAACTTTATAGTACACATACAAATGTAGTTTAATAAAATAGGTTACTAATTAGAAATAAAAAGAATATGACTTGTATAATGTATGTCTGTCTGTAAAAGCGCAGTTGTTTAAGCTACGGCGCTCTCTCTCTCTCTCTCTATTACATTTGCTACTCTCATACAGTTGTAGCATTTAGGACTCACTATTTCATATACTCACACACACATATGTTAGTATGTATGTGTATATTTTTCATTGAGCGGAAACTGCTTGCTCTCTGTTGTTTGCAACAAACGTTATTGCTCTCTCGCTTTGCTACGCATGAGTTCTTTGTTGCGTAACGCGCACTCATGCCTACAGCTTTACACACTAACGCTATTTTCTTAGTGTCATATAACTCACCTGCTCAACACACTCTGTACACTATTTGTAAAAAAAAAATGCAATTAAAATTTTGCATTTACGCTTAGCGTTTGTTTTAAGCTTCGCTCCTAACCTAAAATTTCTACACTGCACTCATTTTTCGCATTCGCTTGCCGCTTGCGTTAATTATTATTAATTTTTACAACTATTTTAAATATATATATGCATGTATATATATATATTTAGATATATGGGGTTTTATGTATATACTTGTATGTATGTATATAATGACAATTTTTACTTATTTACTTTAACTTTAGGTTTCGTTATTTGCATCACTTACACGCTCTCCTAAATAACGGTATATGTATATAACTGTAAGTGTGTTTGTGTGCATGCATATGTGTTGCTTGTCTCAGCTTGTCTCTTTCATATGTATCATATAATATATGTGTCTCTTTTTCACATACACACTCTCTCTCTTTTGTTTTTACCACTTATTCACTTGTATATATGTATGTATTTCTGTTACAAATATGTATAAGATAAGTATATAATTGCTGCTGTTTGTATGCTCAGGCAGACTTTTAGTTTTACTAGTGTTTTTCTTTCTTTTACTTTTTGTATTCTTTAAATAAATTATTAAGTGGCAGCACTCTCGGCGCTTAGCCACGAAATTCTTTGTCGTCGAGGTTTGTCATCGATTAATATATATGTTTGTTTGTATTTCGGCACTGCTTCAGCTGCATCATCGCCTGCATCAACTCCTGCTCCTATCTATTTCGTGGTGTCTTGATCATGATCTAACATGCGGACCGCGCTTATGTCGGTCACCGCTAACTATGTATAGATCACGATCGCTCATCGTCAGTTGTAGTAATTATAATTATTATTATCCTGTATGTTGTAGTTGTAGTAGTAATAATAATAGTAGTAGTTTAGTAGCAAGCTAAAGTCGCTTCACTATTGTGGTAGTTCATCCTTTGTGTCGACAGGGCTTGGTGAGAGAAATTTGCGCACATACTTGGGAAAATGGGTTTTCTCGTGCGCCTTGAGTATGGTTGAGCGTGAGAAGGTCTTCCCGCACATGTGACAACGGAAGGGACGTTCACCTAACGGGTGGCGATGTCGTAGTGGTGTAATAGTTGGAGCCCGGAACGATGAAGAGAACGAATATACAGTTAAAAATATATCTTAAAGACTATAAGATGCTTGACGGAAGCAGAAACGAGTAAAAAGTAATCGGCTGAATTCTCTTTCATTAGTAACGAAAATTACTAAGAATTATTTGAATACTTAGAGTTAGGCTATATCGTAGAGTTGATCCAATAACCTATGGATTTCATTTGGAGGTAGGTTGAGAATGAAATTTTTCTAGTTATAAATTTTCGTCACGCCAATGAAAAGTTGAAATTATCAAACCATAAACCACGAAATTATTCCGAGCGATTGATAGGCACTTTGCTCGTGATCGCTCAAAAGTAGAGGACCGTATATAATGTCCTCCATAATTCGTTCAAACCTTCAAAAAGCTACTACAGAGTTCTATTACTGAAAATTTCGCTTCATCTGCCGGCTTTCGAACAATTTTCGTTTTGGAATGAGATTAAAAGACGATATTTCTGATCTTCGACAACCTTTTCGATAAATTTTCGATTAGGAATGAGATCAAAAGACGATACTCTTTATTTGCGACAACTGTTTTAAGTGAATGAAAGATCCAGTAATCTCACAGGGATCATGATGTAACGGTGAAATCGGTTCGAGCAGCAGCAGAAGCCTTTTAGATCTGATAATAGCTGCCATGTTATGAAGATTACTATCATTTCAAACTAGTTTTAGGGCAGCTTTCGAACATCAAGTAGAGTGGTGTACCTCTATTCCGACCAAATATTATCTGCTTCTAAAATTTTCTCTCCTTTTCTACTCTGCGTTCGTTTCTACTTCTGCCATGCATTTTCGTTATTATTTTAAAAGAATTTCATAAAAATTAGCGTACTTACCCGTGTGGACGCGACAATGGTCTTTCATATGATGGCGCAGCTTGAACGCCTTGCCACAGTATTCACATTTAAATGGACGCTCGCCCGTATGCACGGGCAGATGCCCGATCAATACGTGGACATCGGGAAAACTTTTGCCACAAAATTTGCACAGCACAACGCCATTCGGATCGGCGCTACTCGATGAGGCGCCCAACAACGCGCCCGATGACGACGACGTTGCAGCCAACGCAGCTGCGGCCGCTGCCGCCGCCGCTGCCGATGTCGACGAAGACGACGAACCAGCGCCGCTCAATACCATACCGCCACTACCCGCTGACGTGCCACCAATGCCGCAATTGTCCGTTGCCGAACCGCCACCAACACCACCGCCGTGGCCAAGCCGACCACCACTGCCGTCGAGATCGAGTGCGCTACGCGCACCAACACTACCGCATGTGGCTGCCAACTCCATGGCGGCAGCCATGACAGCGGCAGCTGCTTGTTGTTCCTGAGTATCGGCGCCGCTGGCCGCCAATGCGGCGGCATTCATTTGGTACGTGGTAAATTGTGGCAACTGCGCCAAATTGAGGTCGTGCGACAGCAAATGCGAATGCAAGAGCGGATGTTGTGCGGTCTCGCGATACTCCAGCGTTTTTAGCGAATGCGAGAGTATGTGTCGCGTTAGCTTGCTTTGGTGCTGGAATGTGTGGCCGCAATATATGCACTGATAGAGGGGCGGCGGCGTTTGCGATTGGTCAAGACTGTGTGAGGTGGAGGCGGCCGACGCAGCAATCGCTGCGGCAGCGGCAGCAGCCGATGTCGAACATGCGACATTGCCACCACCGCCAGCGCTAACCGAGATGCCGCCAGCGGCGACAACGTGCGGCGAATCGGACGTTTCCTGGAACAACACCAAACAAAAATCCAACATCAACTTCTTTCGTACTACGCTTTGGCGTTACTTTGCATTTACATTTTCTTTTTGTTTACTTTTTTGACTTTTTCTTTTGCTTTTGTTTTTTACTTTATGGTTTTGCTTTTCTTTTGTCTACATTACGTTTTCGCTTTGTTCGGTTTCAATTGAATTGTTTTTGAATTGAATTACAAAAAAAAACAAAAAAAACACAATGCACGTATTAAAGTTTTATAAAAAAAATTATGTAAAAAAATTATAAATAGTATGCGTTTGCCTTTCTTCGTTTTCTTTGTCCTTGCGAAAATATATATAAAGTTAAAAACACTTAAGTGGCATTACTTTTTCGGTCTAGTTTTTGCAAGTAATTTCAAAATTTCAAAATCAAAGTGAGTAGAAACAAATTTGTAAAGGTGAAATTTCATACAAAAAAGAAAATATAAAAATGTATGTTAAAAAGGATATACTGTCTCTAGTAAGTATGAAAAGAAGTGCGGTGCGCCACACTTTCCAAATTCAAGATGGCAAATCAAAAGCAACGTTATTTAAAAACTCAAATGAATCAAATGAGAATGAGAACTCAAAGAGGAAAAGGAGTTGATGGAAAATTTTCAACATTATTTAATTTTGTTTTTGTTTTTTTTTTACCAACTATTTTGGACATAACGAATTCTTCAAAAGTACAAAAAATCAAATTTATAAATTATGCTTTATGACGCACTAAAATACTCTCAAAAATATACGTTTTTCAAAACAAATCTACTGAAAATTGTTTGTTAGCTGCAGTTGAAAATACTTTTTTTTTTGTAATTATTATTTTATAAATATGTTTGTGTTACCGAAAAACAAGAGGGGCTTTTCAGCGTCGGCTTTGCAGCACACTTGGCACTGGCAGCGTTTTCTCTCCAACGCTTTGGGGCAATTTCACATCTCTCTTTTGAACACTTTTTCTCATTTTCTCTCTATTTTTGCATTTAGCTGCCACAAGTCCTTAAGCGGCATGTGTGTGTTCGTGCCAAAAATTAATTTCGCAAATATTTTTTTTAAATTTTTTTTTGTTTTAGCGTTAAAGTAACAAAATAATAATAATAAAACGCTTTACTAAAATTTAAAATTTTATTTCAAAAAAAAAAAACTCTCAATATTGCTTTACTACTCTCTTTTGTTTGTATATATAATATATATATATATGTATATATATTTTTTGCTTTATTTATTTTTATTTTTGTTTTTGCAAGAAGTTGAATTTCGATTTTTGTTTGGGCGTTGTTCGAAAAGTCACATTTTCATTTATGTTTTTTGTTTTTGCTTTATGTGGTTTTTGATATTTAGCTTATAACCATTATAATTAGAAATATTTCCATTTATATTTAAAATAGTTGAATCAAATGAAAAAAATGGCGGTAGTGGCGTATTTCAAGCTTAAACGTTAAATTTATGCGCGCAAACAAAAATGTACCGATTCGACCGTTTGCTTGTACCGTTTCGACCGGGAAGCGCACACACGCTAGTAATGTTCTTTTTAGCGATAATTTCGGCTCTTTTTTGCGTTATATGCGTATAAGTTTGAATTAATACTAAATTACAACAACAATAATGGAAAAAATAATTTAGCATTTGCAAATGATTTTGCGGTTTTCGAAAACCGTTTTGTTTATGTTCTCAAATAATCTACAAGCCAAATTCAGTATCAAGAATGTGAAAAAGAGCGTTTTGTGTAGAGCTTTTGGTAAACATTTTTTTTCGTACAAAAAACTGTCATTTTGTGTGTAAAATAATTTTCGTTTTCGTACAAAAAGTATGCAAGTGTCATTTTATATTGCTTGTCCCTCTGGTCTCTCGTTTTCTACTGTTTGCCAGCAATTCGGCTCGTCATAAGTTCCGTTCGCTTCTACTTAAATACGGTCCAGTGTTTATATAAGTTTTACAGCCAATGTTTTTGATAAATTTCAATTTAGAATAACCTAAATGTAAATGTATTGAATAACGGTTCCTTTGTTCGATTTTTACCAAATAATCTTTAAATATAAATTTTTTAGTAGCGTAAAAAATGTGTGCAAAATTTTTTCATGTTATAATTTTGATAAAAACATATTGTCCTTTTACCTGCCTCTCTTGCAGTTTTGCGTGTAATTTTGATAACAAATGTTGTTTTTGCTGTCATTTTTGAAAATTTTGTTTTCTTGTTTTCAAATTATACCAAATATTGGCGCTAACATTACATTTTTTTGGTGCGCAATGCATTGAAAGTGCCTGTGTTTTGATTTTTTTACTCAAAATTTGCGGCAAATAAAAATATGATTTTTGCTAAATTTTTCAAAATTTTGTTTTTCATTAATATTTTCAAGAAGTTTTTCCACTTTCCTTTACAAATAATATTTTCTCCATAAACTCTATTGTTGCTATTTTTAGAAACTTCAATTTATTTACTTTTCTTTTTCTGTTTTTTTTTTTACGTTTTCTGTATTTTGTTTGCTGGGCACACTGCCGCACTCTTTTTCCATTGTTTCTGGTTTCAAATGAACTTTTTTAAAGCTTTTTCCAATACATTTTTTTTTTTTTTTGCTTAAGCGAGCATTTTCTTATATTGCTTTTTGCAAGTAAAATACGTTTACTGAAATTTAAATTTGCTTACGAAATCAAATTGCAATAAATATGCGTTATAATAGCACAGCCATTTCCAAAAAACGTAGATCAACTTCTTGACAATAATATTAAATAATTTGTATGCGTATTGAGGTATGCATGTTTTGATTTTTAATTCACCGATTCGGGGTTTGCCTTCTAATCTCTATTTATCATGTGTTGTCTGATTCAGTTTGGAGTGAAATTTTGAGTTTTTTGTTCTAAAATTTTGAGTTTTTTTCTAAAATTTTGAAAAAATAATTTTGAAAATTGTTGTTGCTGGAATGTAGAAACATATTCTGCGTGCTTTTGTGGTTAGAATATATGCTATTTCTATGAAGATTTTTCCTGAAAAGCTCTTGCTATCGCTTAATTGGTTTCTTGGTTCGATATAATATGCTTCTTTATAATGCTTCTCTTATAATTGCTTCATTTCAGTTTTACAATATAGCAGAGACAAGATCTGAACGAAAGAAAAAAATATTTAATTACCCAGTTTCCAGTTATGGAAAATTTTAAGATTTGCATACACCTTGAGTACTGATTTTTATAAAACACTGGAGGTCAGCCAGTCTGTCTTTTACGGATTCGAGATCTTTAGCTGACATCATGTGAGTTAAAATAGTGTTCAAGAATGGATGGAATGGCCAGTATCGCCTCAAGATGTCCTTTGATATAGAAGAGGGCACCCTGATCATAGATCGCAGTACAAAACCTCACTTACTTTCTATATGTTATCTTATTTACCTATCTATCGCCTCGAAAGTTTCTTTACTGTTCTTGGAGGATTTGATTCCTTTGGATACTGAAAATGCATCTGGAAACTGTATATAACAATACAATGAAGACTTATAAAATATGCTATAAAATCGGTCAATTGATGACTTTGCAAGCTCTTTCTAAGTAGTAAATCCACCATTTCTATTTAATATGTTACGTTGCTTTATAATCAAATTAAGAGCTTTAAAAAATATGACATATGTGGTGGTTTGCTTGATAACGGAAAAAATTCCAAAGAATATTTTTAACAACTGTTATTAACTATTATTTCATAAATTATTATATTTTATACTGAGAGCTTTTTATGGCAAGTAAAAATTGCAAACTCGATCTAAAGCTCAATTAGAATAGACTTCAATTTTCAACCAAAATTCAACCACAAATGTCTGCCGCTGAAAGCTTTTAAGGGTAATAATTTTGAAAGTTCGACCGTAAAGTCTATCGGCACAAATTCGAGTAATCATTATCAATAATAAGTTTTTATTCAACTAAAAATAACTTGCGTTGAAAGTTTTTATTGCAAGTTAAGAGTGAAAGCTTGATTGAAAGCTCTATTAAAACAAGTTTGTGTAGTAAACTGTATCTTCATAAATAACAGGTATTAATTCAACCAACAAAAAAAGAAGCTTTTTCGGCAAGTGAAAGCTCGATCGAAAGCTCTATCAAACAGATTTTTCTAGCAAGCTCTACACCTCATTAATCAACAAATCTTATTTTAGAGATAACTAAAAACTTTTTCAGCAAGTGTATGATGAAAGCTCCATCCAAAGCTCTATCAAAACAGATTTATACAGTAAGCTCTACTGGAAGCTCCATCGAAAGCTCTATGGAAACAGCTTTGTATTAGCAGCTCTATTCATCTAAAAAAATCCAACCACAAATGCACTGCTGTTTCAATTTAGTTTGATTAATCTTTGTATTTTTTCCTAAAATTTTTTATACGAAATTAATTAGCTTTACTTTTCGATATTTTTTCGACTCCAACTATATTGCTTCGAACGCTTACTTATGCCAAATAACAGTTACAGCAACAATTTAAATTATATTACGTATTACATATATGTATGTATATTGAATATTTAAAAGTTACACAACAACAACGTTGAGAAAGTACATCGATAAAAAAAAAATGAAGAAAGACATTTATATAGAAATGAAATAATAATAATTAAAAACGTATACATACATAAGTACACCAAATGTTACGTTATGTATACATACATATTTACGAATATACATATATACTTGCAAAAAATATGTATATATATAGTTATATAGTTTAAGAAACATACGAATCACACACACATATATATATAGAGAGAATTCGAAAAAGTTCCATCGTTTACAAGAAAAAAAAAACTATTTCAACGCTTTTAAGCGAATTATTTTTCAGTTTTATTCACTTTTTCTTTTAATGATTAGAAAAAAATGAACGTTAACAACATTTAAGAAATAGAGTACACATTTACCATTTACATAAATAAACAACAATTTATGTAAAAGCGTTCCACATTTAGATGACATTTATAATAGATAATGAATTAATAAAAAAATATTGAAAGTTCAAATAAAAAATATTGTTGTTTTTACTAACTTTTTGTTTGAAAAAAATTATTAAAGAATTAGTAGCATTTACAAAAAAAAAAAAAAAAAAATTATGTTAACACTTAAATCTATTTGAGACACCGAAAGCACTGCTGCAATTTGTATATTTGACTTCGAAAAAAATAATTTTTGGATTATTGTTTATTTTGCCTTTATTCATTATTTTCATATTTATTTCGCGCTCCACTGTAGCGAGGACCCCTCTTGTTTTCTTCTCACAGTTGCATATTTAGTAGAAATTTCATATATAATATATATATTCAATATTTGTAAATATATTAAAAAGTGTCTAATACATGAATTCATAGTTAGGCAAAAGCTAGGGATATTATAAATGAATAAAATTTGTGCTTTGCTTTTTTTAATATTTAATTTTTTCTAGTACGGAGTGGGTAGAGGTTAAATTGTTGTTTTGAAAATATTTTTTTTATTGTTTTTAAATAATTTAGTAATTAAAATGAATTGAAATTGTAGGCGATGGGGGGTTTAGCAATAATTTGATAAAATTATACATACATGTAAATTTTTTAAGGACTTTTTATAAACATGATATTATTTAATTATTATTATTTTATTTATATTATATTAGTTACAACTGGTTGTATAAGCAGGCCAAGTTACTAACAAAGTTTTAGAGTAATAATTATTATTTTTTAAGCATTAATTTCTATAAGCAAAGTTCAAAGTCAAATGTGGCAAAAAATAATATTAATATACAGCAATTTCAAAATATGCTTGTTGTTATGTAAGTTCTTCTTTGCATGCGTTTGTCAAACTACCACTATATACTAAAAGATAAATTAAAATATTATAAAATGCACTTTGCAAATTTTTAAGTGTCTCGAGTGATAAAATATTTTAAATTATTTTACTCTCTAGTGTTTCATACATAATAATATTGTGGAATATCATACATTTCTATTAAAACCTAATACAAACTGAGTTCCAAAGTAAAAAGGACTTTTTCAATCTAGTGTCCCCTGTTGGCGCTATCTATTTGTCGTCCGGTGCGTTAGAATCTGCTGTCGATCGTATCGATTGTCCAGTGAGAATTTCATGACATTTGATATTTTGGAAGTGCAGTTATTGCGTTTTAAGTGTTAGTATGTTTGTGTTATCGGTGCGAAAATGAGCTTCGAACAAAGAGCCAACATTAAATTTTGTTTTAAAATTGGTAAAACTTTTATCGAAACGTTTCAATTGATGAAACAAGTTTATGGCGATGATTCCCTATTCCGTAGCAGACTGCACGAGTGGTTTCAATGTCTTCAAAGTGGTCGTGAGAACATAAATAACATGTGGGCGAATCAATATCCGTGATCACCGGAGATTCCTTCGAAACTGTGCGTCAATTCATCACAAAATCAGCCGAAATCATCATTCAAATTCATGGAAATTAACCACTCCTCGTATTCACCTGACATGGCTCCTTGCAACTTCCTTGCACCCCATGAAAGAAAGCTTTATGAAGACGTAGAAGCCATTCAAAAGATTTGCACCGGCATACTGGCAGCCATACCGGCCAACGAGCCAAAACACTCGTTCGACATGCTTTTGAACGGTGCAAAAACAGTATTGAAGCAGAAGGAGACTATTGAATAAAATAAATTGATTTTGCCGAAAAACCCATTTGTTCTGTTTTGTTTTTAACTCCTGTTTACTTTGGAATGCACCTTGTATACTTGTACAGCAACACTGCTCATCAGATGATCACTTTTATAAGCACAAAATTAGTATAAATTGTACCAACGGTGAAATTGGGTGAACATAACTGATATTTATATGGATGTTATCGGTTATAGCACGCTTATTGTGCACAATAAGTCACTATAATGTGTCGTCCTAGAGTTTAACTTTGTACCATAGAAATCATTAATTAGTGTATATAACTCACAAAAACTTAATGACAATTTTACTCCTAGCATAAAGTGGTTTGATATCTACACCGATTCCTGATCCCTTTCAGCTTTAATACATATATCCAATATAGTGATTTCGGATTTTCGAATAATGAAAAATGCAATAATTTTTTACAGATATTTTTCACACCTTAATTTAGCTATATCAATACTAAGCCATTTATTATGTGATGTCATGGTTTTTAACTGTCTCTTGAAAAGTAGGTTATCAACTGAAAAATTCACTATTCAAAAAATATGAATGAGAAGCCCAAAAAGTAATTCCATTACACAAAATAGAAAAGCCTTGTGAAATTTTAAACTCAAGCACTGAAAAGTTGTCATTTCAAGAAAGAAGTTTATAAGTACAAGGAAGTCGAAATAGAGAACTGATATTGAACTGAAACCTTTGTAAGGCAGGTCTCGATATTCATTCCATTACTGATTGAGCTAATATTGAAATTGATTTATGCATTTAGAAATCAATTTTAAAAGTGTTAGCTAATATAAATTCGAAAGATGATTTAAAGTATGTGATATAAAAGTACAAAGCAAAAAAATAAATACATCCCAAAAAGCCAAATCCCTTAAAACACATACTTAAATATGCAAGACCCAAACAAACTACATACTAATCAAATTTAGTTCCATATGCGGCTAATGTGATTAGCTGGTTAGGAGCCAAAACCATATGAACAAGACATTAAGAGAAAAACGCATTGCAGCAATGTGATACACTCATGATTCGGTCACTCAGTCAGTCAGCCAGCCAGTCAAAAGGACAAGCAGAAATTTTGGTAATTTCATATGCGCATAATGCGGCCGGAAATGAGGTCAGTATGTGTCTGCCACAAAAAGGTGCACAGTCAAAAACGAATTTGGCGAGGTCAAAGCGGCAGGGCAGCACATGTGTGAGTAGGAGTAGATATAAAATATTAAATAATTGAAAAAAAAAAAATTGAAAAAAAAATGCACATGGAAATCCATTAGAGCCACGAAAATATTAAAATAAAAAATAATAAAAAAAAACTTTCTTTTTTATTGAAAACATGAGCGCTCGTGATATCATCGCCGGTTCAATTAAAATCGAGCGCAAACATATGCCAGTGGATAGTGAGTTGTTATACAACAACAACAACAATAACGAGGCGTTTCTGCAAACATGTTGGCAAAATTGAATTTTCATTACCTAAAAATGTGTTATTGATGGCATGTTGATGTTGCAACATCTGTCGCGCCTGACAGCGCATTGCGACAGAAACTGAAAATGTCGCATAACCAACAAGTCAATGCGTGTGACACACAAACAAACATACACTTGAAGCGATAAGTGTATGTGTATGTGCATGTACTTATGTCTGCGTGTGTGTTCGTGTTTATGTGTCGCCATAACTGCATCAGTGAAAATCAATAAAAATCATTTAAGTCATTACATGTGACCCATTCAGCGGCTACGGAGTGTTGCATATTGCCTGCGGCACCAACACCTACATGCACGCACACAAATACACACAGTCATATATTTGTATAAACAAGACAGTGGTATTGAGCACGTGTAGTGTGTGAGCAAAATGGCTGCCTGCCAATATGAAGAATTTCAATTTCATTGCGCAAACACGCACACATACCCACACACTGAAGCGGTAGCCCTTGTCGTGTATTTGGCAGAACGTTTATTGTTATACTACAGAGCGTAGATTTTTACCAATGTTATGCAAGATTAAATTCATAATTGAATTTGTTAAAATATACTTTTTTATATGTTATTTCTTGTGAGAGAGAAGGAGGACGGGCTTTTGGTAAAAAGTACTTTTCCATCAAAGCGAAAAGCTGGGAATGGGAACTATGTATAATTCAAACTTAATATTTCTTACCTACTTACTCATATTAGTTTTTTAACATGCCGTTGTGGCATTTCTGATTATAATTAAATAGAAATCAACTCAAATCAGGTGAACTGATGAGTCTCATGCCATTGTAGACTGATCCCACTTCGAAATTGTAAGCACGTTTATGTGCTTGGGAGACAATCTCAAAAGCATTATTACGAAATTTAATGTAGCATCACTCTTACCAAATCTCTCTCTCGAAAAGGCTCATGTTACCTTGAGGAAGTTAGTTTAAATACTTTCGAAATGGTTTTTATTGCATTGTTTTTTCTTTAGTTTTGAAATTTTCTACTATAAGCTAACCTAAAAGTTAGCGAGTTGAAAAGTGGCGAATCGAACACGACGTGATGCAAATATAAGCGAGTAATATTGCACAAACGAATTGTATTTTTCGGTAAGATTTTTTCTCACCGATAAATATTTTTCTTTATAAACAATTTGAGGCCGAAATTTTGGTCAAAATATCGATTTTTTGCTTTGAGAAACTGCCATTTTGTCAAAAAAATTTATTTTGCTATTCCGTCGATTAATTACTTGACTTAACATTACTTTAACGAAATCTTTCAGAGGATCTAGTTCAGCGATATAGTGGTCACCGCAAAATGTCTTTTTTGAAAGGAGCTCCCGGAGATTAGCTTAGTTCCTTACCAAATAAATATTTTTTACAAATACTAAGTCCTAAAATACAGTTAAAAGATATCGTAATATGTGTACAAATTTTTGAATCAAGTAATTTAAAAGTTTTTCCAAAAAACATTATGGAATATTCACTTCTTTCGGCCTTCTAACTCTGTAGACCACACAACTTTCTTAGAAACATAAACGAAAAATGACCAGAGGAGGAGGAGAAGATTGAAGCATACGAAATACCCCTAAGCCGCTCACCTCACCAACTTGTAACTTTTGTTTTAAAGGGTCCCATCTGACCAAAAAAAAAAAAAAAAAAAATGTTGTCCCTCACATAATGTTAATGTCATAATTTGAATGTATTCGAAATTATGATTGAGGGCATCTACCACTTAGAGAGTGTGCTAAAGTTTCTGGAAAGCTTCTTAAAGTAACGCGAAAAGTTTTTCCACATGAAATATAACTTCCTTCTTTTCTGTACTTTCTTTATTAAATACTTTTGCACAGTTCATTAGCAGTCTATTGAGATCATATATGCATACACACTCTCATTACTTCTTACGTATGGCTTAAAACTGAAGAAGTACTTTAAGAAAACGGTTTATACAGCAGAAACTACTTCACCAATTTTTATTCTCACTATCACCAGTTCATCAAGTCATCAGAATTATGCAAATATTATAAAAACCAACACAAACTATTGACAGCCTAAAGGTCAAATGGAAATTGAAACCAAAGCGGTGACAAAATCCAACAGGCACTAAGAGGAAGGTAAAAGAGGAGTGAGAAAAAGAAACCCATAAGCCAAAATAACTGTATCTATTACTGGCGAAACATGAAGATACAAAGCACACACTCGCAACCAAAAATCAACGAATGTGCAGCTCAACAGTTGCCAGCAAAACTAAGCAAATTGCTCAACAACTTCGATAAAAAAGACTTGAAAAAAAAAATTAAAATCCAAATGGTCTATATTTACACTGACCACACAGTTTGAAGATTAGACGAAGGCTGAGTGGGTATGCACAACAAACTTCATCAAAAATCATGCTGTGGCATGCCAAATATACATATGTGACATGCAGGGAGCCACAGTTAGCACTGACTCCCTGACCAAATGGTAGCATATCAAAGTTTGTGGCAAGCTGTGCAGTGCCACACTACTCTCATTTCATTTTGGAACTAGCGGCAGCGGTTGGGCGGGGATATGGTGAAATCTAAATAGATTCGAAATGCAATCGTATGAATATGTTGTACGAAAACGGCAAACATACCAACACATGTAGAAATATTTAGATATGTGTGTTCATGATACTCAAGTAGCCCCGTTCAACATGCCACATATCACACTTCACTCGTTCGTCTGCGGATTTTGCACTACCAAACGGCACACCCACTCGTTGTTGCAACATTTATATACATTTGTTTGAGGGGTACAGCAACCAACTGGTGTCAATATGTTGCAAGGAGCACAGCGAAATTTAGCTGAATTTTTTCCACTCATTTCACTTTCCAACCGAAATGTAGTTAATGGGAGTAATGCGCTTAGACAGTTAGCTGGAAGCTGCATCTTTTTTCGTACATTCGCTTGTGATTTTTTTTTTTTTTATGTTTTGCTTGCCACATCATCGTCATCACCAGCGGGGTATTTGGCCGATGCCTCGTTACGCAAATGGTGGCATGTGGCAGGCGTAGTTGTGAAAGCATTTGACCGCAAAACTGCGATTTCCATGAACTTCCCGACGATTTGTCTTCGCCAAAATTTTTTCACGCAGACTTTCTCGGTGTCCATTTGGAACTCCTCTTTCTCTAAGTTCGTTCGGCTGTAATTTTTTCAATTCGGTTCTTAATAGGCTGTGTGTCACAGTGTGTTGGCCAACTGTGAAGTTGCCCCGCGGGCGTTGGTTTATTGAATTTTATTGACTATCGTTTGATTGAGTTCAATTTGCCAATCGGTGTATCATGCCACCAGCAAAGCTAGGATTTATTAGAATGGAAAGTGAAGAAATCTGAGAAATTCTGGATAGAAATTGCTTGTCATTTAATGTGCACTTAGAGAAGGTATTTGTATTGTTACCTTTGTTACTTTTATTTTTTAATTTAAAAAAAAAATTGGCATTATTTTAAATAAACAAAAACAAAAAAAAATAAAAAAAATTATGTGTTTCAAAAATATTCCAAAAAAATTGTATTAGATGTATGCCCTGCTTCTAGTAATTGGAGTTTGAGCTCTAAGTTAATTAATATCTGTTGAAATTTTCAATAATTTTAATATTCTCTCAAAGTCAAATATTTATCCGTAAAATAATTGATGGAACTTCAAGAAAAAGGAGAAGTGCAGAGGTAGCTCAAATTGCACAATGACTCATGAATAACCTTATTTTGGTGCATATCAGTAATGACAGATAGTCGATATATAATTATTACCGATCTGAAATTATGCATATATCTTTTTTCTCAAGAATATCTTTTTTCCTCATCATTTGGCTGAATTGATAATATTGGAACACTGTAAGTAGGTTGTCTATTATATTTTGGATTGTGGAAATCCTAGGATTGTAATGTGCCAATTAACAACTTTATCACTTTTTTCTTACTTTTTGACATTTTTAATGTTATGTAGAACGTTTTGGCATCCGATCGCAATTGGTGTTGCTTACAATAACTTGAAATATGCACCTCGGCAAAAAATTGAATTTTGTTCCAGAAACTATTGATGCAGTGTGCAAACTGATATTGCCAGATCGTCATGTGACCCATCATGAGATAGAGATGACTTTAGGTATTAATGGAACTAGACCGCATTCAATATTGCATGGAGATTTGTCTGTAAAAAATTTTTCACGTTGGATTCCACATATTTTATCAATCGCTGAAAAATAAGCTCTTGCCGATTAGTCGAGGAATATGTTAAAAAATACGATATCTGCACTTCCAACCATATCTATAAAATCGTGACAGATGATGGATTGTGAACTTACGCAAATAAGCTCGAAAGTATACAGCAGTCGACCGCGAGGATGTTTCCCAATGAGACGAGTCCAAAAAACACTGTTTACGCATGAAGTATTTCCAAGCAAATGGTTGCTGGAGTTTTTTTGGAAACACTGGACATGTTGCAATCATAATATTGGAACAGCGCGGAAGAGTAAAATCTGAATAGTGTATAAACATTTATTTGCCAGCTGTCTTTAAAGAATGATTTCTTTTCGTTCCCGTTCGGAAAAAATAAACTAAGAAGTCAAAGTTTTCGAAGGCCTTTTGAAGGCATCAATTCAAAAAACTTGTTCTGGAGATGACTAAGTCAGAAAGGCAAAAGTGCCACGACAAGTAGTTCAAACTCATATATAGGGTATAAATATTTTAATAGGGAAGGTTTAGAAAAATAATTATAAAGCGATTTTCGATAACAAAAATTTGTTTTTACTCTCGAATCCCGAAATATAAAGGCAACTTACGTAGCATAGAGCTTCCGCACAAACTGATCGATTAAAATCATGTATTTTTATGGGAAACTTTTTAGAAATGACAAGATATTTTGACGAAATTTGCCAGAGAATTGTCCAAGGCAACATTACAAACTCCGCACAAATTGTTAAGGTCAGAGAACTATAGCTGCCATACAAATTGACCGCTTAAAGTCAGGATAGATCCTTTTGTATATGTTGTATGTATGTATACTATGAGAAATCCACCTTTAAAGGGTATTATATATTCGATGCAGCCAAATGGAATAATTTTTGTTTTAGTTTTAAGAATATTAACAGCTTTAGCTGTTTCACAGGAAATTAACTTAGCTTTTATAGCAAAACATTCTGTATTACTTGTCACTAAATTGTTGTGAAAAGATTGTTTTCATTCTAATTTATATATTTTAATAATAATTTAATAATATATTATAACTTTAATAATATATTATATTAATTGTGCGGCATTAAATTTGCTCATTTGTTAACTATTTACAACAAAATTTTTCTTCAGATATTAATGTTACGTATACGCCACGTCAACTAGTTAGTTTTTTTGACACCCACTATATAAGAGGCGCATCTAAAGTTAAGTTTTCTTTATATAGTTGCCTAAACCGTGCAAAAACAAAAATGTATTTCATTCCCCCTTTAAGTTCATTCGCGTTTAAACGAAGCTTATACGATTCACTCAAATTCAAATGCTAGCATCAATGTCAAAAACCTCAAGCAGGCGACAAAAAAACAAAAAAAAAACCAAAACCTACATCAAAATTGTGTAAACATCCTGTGTATTAGAATTCACAAAAAAAAAAGGAAAGTGCACAAAGAAAGGCAGCAAATAAACCAAAGTCAGCAGAAGAAGTGACAAGCGCAAAAAAGGTAAAACGTCAAAGATTTCGCCACACGAAGAAAAAGCGACGACAAGCAAAGATTTTCATTGTTGCACTTGTTATTGGCGTAGTGTAGATGAAAATTAGGCACGCTACTGCGTTGAACATGAGCAGCCGAAACGCAAGTGACACGCAAGCAGACACACACCGAAAAAGAGACAACTAAACGAACGAACAACACAAAGTTGGAAAAAGCCAATGTACAAGTTCAATGCACGTCCAACGAGTGCAGTGAACCTCGCACACACGCACACTAAACGCATATACAAGTACGCTGGCTGGCTGGCAGGCAGTGAGGCAGGCAATTAAGGCAAAGGACACTTACGCAAACATTTGCACAAAATTGCTGGCATACCCACAGGCGCACGTAGCAATCAGCCGGCAAAAATAGCAAACGCAGACGGACTGCGAGCGGCAGGCGGAGCATTATGGACATTATGGCATAGCCGAAATTAAACAAATGCGCAGAGAAGTATGCGTGTGTGTGTGTGATTTCGCCTTTATTTTGGTTTGAACTTTCTATTTGCTCAAAAGATCCTACACAAATGCGTCTCAGACTCTCGGCAAGCAGCGCTATTTACGACCCCAGCAGCAGGCGCGGTCAAGCAGCCAAAATAAGCCGGTTGCACGTAGCAGCAGTGAATGCACGCAGTTGCCAAAAATACCGTTTTACTCATTTACAAAGGATTTTTCGGCGAGTTCGGCGAGTTCGGCGTTTATATGCGTTATATCATTACTTGGATTTGTGCCGCAGAGCGTGGCAATTTGATGTGCGTTTGTTGACATTGCAACATGATGCTGTTGCTGATATTCGGCTGCTGTTGACGCTGCCAAAAATCCTTCGATTTCATCTAAATTTTATTTGAGTGCGCTGCACTGCTGTTTACTAGACGACTTCATTTGCTTGCTTGCCTGCCGCGCTGTGGGTATTAAGTAGCCAGAGTAATGCACCAGTAGTAATCAGTTATCGATCCGTGTGCGTCTGGGTGCTGCCGGTTGTGTCTTCGTTAGTTTTTTTATTTTTTGATTTTTTGGATGCTTTTGGTTTTCTTATGATTATATGTATGTACAATATGTCCTTATATATACTATACATATATATATGTATATCATGCCTTTGGTCTTTTGAGCAAGTTCATTTTGTAACTGAAACTATGACCTGCGCGCTCTATCGCAAGGCCTGATATATTAAAATACTATGGATGCTCTCATATAAATTATTTAAACACACGCACACACTGGCACCCGAAAATTCACTTACTATATATATATGTGTGTGTTTGTAACTGTCTGTTCGCTTTCAAAGTCTTTCAATTACTTTTAGTTTTTATGTCTTCGACTACTTCTTTTTTCCTTTTGCGCCTAAACTGATTTTTCTTGTCACATTGCAGTTGTTGTTGCTGTCGTTTTTGCACAACCTTGCGGAAGTCTGCTTTGCCGGCTTATCTGTCGAAATTTTTGGAAATTTCTTTAGCTGCAAGCATTAATGCAACGAAGACATATTTTTCTTGCTGGTTTGTAGTTTCTCTTTTCAATTTTCTACGCAGGTAGACAGGTGTTTATGAGGTTGTTGCTTGCCTTGATTAATTTTTAGTCGATAATTTACTTATTGACTTTTTCTACGGCAGCTTAATTCAATTACTTATCGATTTGTCGTGATAGTGATGGGAAACGGAAAGCAGTGCAGAGGCGCTGCTGACAAGATTATGAAAGATTGCCGGCGTTACTATTAAAGAGTTGGGGCTGTTGGTTGCTGTTATGGGTTGAGAATATTTAAGTGATGAAATTTTGTTGACAAATTGGAACTGAGTATGCATAGTAAATACCAAGTCAGTGATTAATAATTAATTTGTGAGAGTCTGCCAATCATGACCTCTTGAGGCTGCATAAGAACATATTAACATTCAAGTGTTGAGTGTTATTAATTATTAGCTTAATTATTTTAATTTTTGCCTCAAGATCCATTGGATATTTGCCCTCAGTTAGGCTAGCCTCTCCCTAGTTGTGGGGCTTTTAACAGGTCATTGGCCTATGGGCGTCTACTCAGTAAGGCTGAGAGGCTTTCCATATGCCATTTGCAGAAGCTGTCTGGAAGAACATGAGCTGGAAACAACTCAACACTTCCTTCTTGGCTGTTCCGCGCTTGGGAGGTCAAGACTTAAACGCTTGGGAGCTCATAAGTTCAGACATCCCACCGAACTGACGGGAATGGAAATGAAACGTCTGAGCAAATTTCTATTGGCTACTAAGAGTTTTGCTTATTTATAGGTTCGAATACAGGAGTTCTTTTATTCTAAGACTTCACAAACACTTCATATAACACATATAACCTATGCTTGTAAATTCACTGAATTCGAAGCTAAAATGTATGAACTTTTTACTTTGCATAGTCAAGATCTATTTAAATTTTCTAAATAATGATCGTCGACAAATTATTACTTATGATTAAGTCAAAAATAAATAAAACGAGGTATTTTTCATATTTTCAGCGCAAGCTTACTATAGGTGGCGCTGTGGTTTGATATACTGAAGAAACACCAATAAGCCTAAAAAAGTAAATTGGAATAATATATTTAGCAAAAGTTAGATCAAATTCAATAAGAGTCTAATTATTTTGAACAAATTCGCTACATTATTATCAGAAGATTAATTTTTGTATTTTAGCTTGAGTGAAAGCTCATCATATGTGGCGCTATAGTACTATTAACTGAAGATACAGCTAAAAAGTAAATTATGATACTATAAACAGGAGAAGTTTGTTAAAATTCAATAATATAAATTTTAACCAATTTTGTTGTTTAGCCTGATTTAAAGCTGATCATAGATGGCGCTGTGATATGACTGAGCTACATTTTTAAACAAAAACAAGGGCATAAAATAACTTCTTCAATTAAATGGACAGAAAAAATGAACTGCTCAAACTGCAGAACAGTAAAAAAATATACTTTTTAAGAAAAAGCATGGAAAAGTGACAATGGCGGCATAATGCCATTAAATGTAAGCTTTAAGTAAAAATTTTGGAACTGAAAATACAAGTTCACTTAAATATTAAAACGGAAAAAATACCATATACGTTATACTGGTTATGAAATAAAAATTTTACTATTTTTTTTTTTTAATGGAGGTGTAATCTCAGAAGCCGATTTTGAAGGCGATAACCAAAATGAATGAATTAAATTGACTTCTTCTTCTTTATTGGCGTGGACTCACGCGGTTATAGCAGCGCTGTTGTGTTCTTTTTTTGGCATTGGTTTTTTACGTGACGGGTCTCGAGCTCAGCGCACAACCTTGAGGAGAACTTCCCGGGTCCAAATTGATCAGTACAGACTTACAACTCTTTTAAGATGTTTTTAAGTATGTGCAACTGTACTTTAATTTCTGTTAAGTATTATATATGCGAATACTTGAAATTTAAAGTTTAAACACAATGTTTTGGCTTAAATATTTTGCTTATTTTAAATTCCTTTCACTTCATTACTCATAATGTCACTATTCACCAACATAGTAAATAAAAGCTTTTTGATACTTTCTATAAATGCACCGTTAAGCATGAATTTCACTCTACGCACCCTGCCTCTAAAAAAACATTATACCAAACAATGTTTTATGTTGCAAAAATTCTGATTCGCTGTCTACTAGACTAGATAAATTGTTAGACGCATTAAGTAACCGGCAGACAGCGCTAGAGTTGTTAGAAGTTAGCATAAAGTAACCGGTTGTCACTAACAGTTCACAAAATAGAAGGTAACCGGTTCAGATTTGCGTATATGATGAAAGGTAATCAGAGTGAGAGATCAGTCAATAGTTATACTTTAAAGGCAACTATGTATATTCTCTAAATAAATTCTACGCTAAATATAGCGGCTGAACTGATTCTTTTATTTGACGCAGCAACGAAAATGTTCTACATTCCAAGAAAAAAATTGAAACACAAAGCATATAAAATTATTTAACCCGGTTACTCTAATTGAAATTCAAAACTCACTATTTGAGCTCGCCTCTATGCGTTCGCCAGCTACGCGCAGCGAAAATCCGAAAATACAATAAAAACAACAGCATATTAAACTTGAGCAAATCCGAAAATAAACAAAGAAAAAATTTGAAATTTTTTAATTCTTCGTGCTTTTTTGTACGCAACATACGAAATAAGCAAGCGTGTTTGGCGGAGAGTGAGCGCATGGAACCGCACGTCATTATGCTGCGGTGTATGCGAACGCACAATGAAAGGCAAACAGCAGTGTAATGTTGCAGCACAGCCGCTGCATCCACTCCCACTTCACATACATACACAGCCTCATGAAGACACTGGCTGCGCTATGCGTTACTTGTAAAAATTCATTGCCTGCCTGCAGGCGCACTTTTTTGCAAACTTGCCGATTTGCGCTTATTCTTGTGCTTGTTGTTGGTGTTGCTGTTGCAATTTTTCAATGCCAAGGCAAAGCCAACACACATTGCCAGGACCACCATTGCCAATG
Source organism: Bactrocera latifrons (assembly GCF_001853355.1). NCBI lineage: Eukaryota > Metazoa > Arthropoda > Insecta > Diptera > Tephritidae > Bactrocera > Bactrocera latifrons. The sequence goes on along the minus strand of NW_017537201.1, from coordinate 1,541,046 downwards.
TGGCGTGGCGGTGGCTGCCGTTGCTGCTGCATTGCAAAGCCTTAGCACTTGCCGTTGCATACTTCGTGGCGTTGCGTTGCGCTTTTTTGTGGTCGTTTTTTATTTGCGTTGCTTTGCGCTCTTTTTTTTGTGTGCGCTTGGCGCATTCATAAGTTTTTTGTTTATTTTAGTAGGCGCTTATTTTTTGAATTTTTTGTTTGCGCGCTGCATTATGAGCGAGTGCGAGTGGGCTTTTATTATAAATTCTTTTTTATTAATTTTTGCACAGCTATCCATTTGGCTCATACCTGCAGCGGAGACGGCATAGCGTTATTGTAGCTGTTTAATGTTCACTTCCCTTTTGCTTTTCCCTTTCATTTGTTCCGTTTCGTTTCATTCGGTTTCGGTAGCTTCACCGCGCTGTTTGTAAATGTATGTGTATGTCTGTAGGTGTGTGTTTTTGCATTATGCATGCAACAGATTTTTTATCACTTGATTTTTGCGGCATTTTATTTACTTTTTATGATTATATCACGGCGTTTCTTCCTTTTTTTGGCATATACACTGCACTCTCTCTCCATGCTAAGCGGTTATGTGCGTGTTTTTGTTCAGCAAGCCTTTGTATTGGTGTGCGTGGCTTGCTATCAGAGATTGCAACGCACCGTTAGATGCAGCCAACGTTTAAAGAACTAATTAAAATAAACGTCAAAGCAAACGGCGCGCATCGATGGCTGCTGCATAGTGGCTACAGACAGGCGCGCCGAAATGCACACAACGAAAAATGTAATAAACTGCACGGCAAGGCATGTGTGTAGCGGTTGCACTTATTTTTTCCGTGTTTTTTTTTTTGGGGTATTCTGGTAGCAGCTTTGTATAGACACTCACATACATATCTGCATGTGCTCTTGTAGGTGAGTATATGTGCGTTCTTGATGGCAAGCGCCAGACAGCTGCACTCGAACGCATCATTTCGTAGATTTTTTCTCAATTTCAAATATGTAAAGATCCTTTTTTGTTATTTATATTTTGTGATTTATTTATTTTATAATTTTTTTTTTTTTCTATCTTCGATTTGTTGGTGTTGGCGTCGGGCTTCGTCTGCCTGGAGCGCGTTAGTTGCGGAAGTTATGTGTGTGAGTGGGTGTATGTATGTGTGAGTGTGAAGTTCAGCGCTTCCGCCGCTTTCAATGCTCATTAGTATTTTTTGTGCATTCCATGGAAATCAGTTAAATCTGGAAGACAGACAGCGGAGTAGGGGTAAAAGGTCTTTCAATCAAGCGATGCTTTTGAGACCCCACATATGCATACATCTAACATCGATTGGGCAGTTTGTGTGCTTTAAAGTATTTCTATTACCTATTTTAAGTCCTCAATATAAGAAATTGTTAGTTTGATGATTTTTCAGTAACTTTTTGTTGGAAAGTTTAAGGGTCACACAATTTTTTTGAAATTTGAAGTATTTAGCGTTGAAATTTGATACAAAGAGTCCTTTCAAAATATCGCTTGAAGGYATAAATTGCCCAGTTTCTAAAATGAATATGGAACTGATAGATGACAATTATTTTATTTTGTTTAAATATTTATTTAATATTTAGAAAAGTCGTTTAAGAAGCGATGAAAATTAGTTCAAAGAGCCACAATTTTTATGTTATCTAAATAAAATTCACTCAACAATATAAAGCACAAAATTAAGATTTTTGAGTGCAGTCCCGAAAATTTTTGGGGACTACTTTGAAATCCCGAAATTTCGGGATTTTTTCTTGCGAAAAATCAATGATTTACTAAAAAATGGTACATTTTGAGTGCTGTCCCGAAAAAATTTTGGTCTCATTACTTTGACCTCGTAAAAGAAGTGAAGATAATGACTTCAAAGAATCCAACATTTTAATGTTACCCAAAAAAAAAAAATATTACAAATAGCATGGAAAGTAAAATTTTTGAGTGAAGTCCCGAAAAGTTTTCAGGATCATAATTTTGAAATCCCGAAATTTCGGAATTATTTAGGCAGCAAAAAATCAATTACTAAAAAAATTATACATTTTCAGTGCAGTCCCGGAAAAATTTGGGATTACATTCAAATCCCGAAACTTTTTGCAAATGATTTAATGAAAAATCGTACATTTTTATTGTGGTCCCGAACGATTTTCAGGATCATTGCATTGAAACCCCGAATTTTTACGCAAATTCATTGATAAAATGAAAAATTGTACATTTTTTTTTATAATCCCGAAAATTTTCGGGTCGGTACACTACTTTGAAATTTCGAAATATTGCATTGGATATGTTACGAAGATTTAATATTTTACTGAAAAATCCTTCATTTCCGGAAAAAATCTTACTTAGTTTATCATTATGCAGGTAAAAATATTTTCGGGATTATGATTTTGAAATGTAAAGTCTAAAACTATTTAGTTTTTCATATTATATAAAAAGTTTTCAATCACAAAAAAATACTAAAATACTAAAAACCGAATAATACTTTCTTATCACGAAATTTCGGGACTCCCAAATATTTTTCTTGATTGCAGCCGCTTCCATTTTTCTAACAATAGCATAAAATAAAATACTTCTGTTTCTAAAAAACCACATTGCGCCCTAATATATGCAACGCTGTACTAACTTTTCATATGAACTTTTGGCGTATATGAAAACGCACTAACACATACGAACACACCTACGTAATTCTATGAAATGCGAATTTCTATGAATTTGTATATTTTCTGCGGCTGGGGGAATATAAGCATATGATGAAAAATTTCGCAACTTGCAACATGTCACCAAATTTCATATGGCAACGTGAGGCGACGACACCGCGGACGCCTAACAGCCAGCGGGCAAAACGGAGTCGAAACAATGCTGGCAAGCAGATCAGCGTAGAGTAGAGTATGGGGCCAACAAAAAAACACAAAGGGGATGAGCTATTATGACTTTTCTTTCCTTTGGTTTGTTTCATGCCGTTATTTTGTGCTCTTTTGGTGCACTAACGGCGTAAGTACACATTTAATATGTGCACGCTTGCAGTTGTGTGCGTGCGAGTGGCAGCACGGTGGACAGGACATTGCCAGCACTTCACGCAATATTAAAAACAAAAATTAAAATGTGAACAGTGAGCGAAATGTTGCACTGTCTCATTTTAAAAATATTGAAAAGCGTTATTTTGAACTTTTTTCGCCGGCAACACGCTTTATTTTCGAACGTAGGACCCCCATTTCCACAAGTAAAACATATTATATAATATTTCATACTATATGTAGGTATGTTTGAAATGTTGCCTGCGCGCTTGTGGAGCAGGGAGTTGGGGGTGTAAACTCTAGTGACGTTGAAGTGTACGAAATGTGCAAATACAAAAGTTATGAAAGTACTTAAAACTGTAAATTGATATTGCGCGAATGGGAATGCGCTGGAGGGTTTGAGAAAGTGAGGGAGAGGGATTACCAGAAGAGTATAACGAGGGTGAAGTGAGGGTAAATGCCACAAGGTCCGTATAAGCTTCCCATATGTGGCATGTGAATAGACGTCCAGTATGTTAGCCTACTTGTAGGGGCAGTAGTATTATTTGTATTACACCGGCCAGTTTGTGTGTGCATTGTTTGCAATAAATAGAAATCTTTTAACACACGCATTGAAGTATATACATACATACACAACTGTATTCAATTTATTAAAAAGCATTCTCATCAACGCGAATTTTTATATATACACACACATATACTTTTCCTTCGCTTCTTATGCCAAAATTTTGTCACTTTTTAATTTTCGTTGCTTCATTGTCTCATGCTGTCAGTCTTTTTAATGGATCTGCATCCTGTCCGAAATTTTTGATAGCTTCAGACTTGACATATGAGTTGTTGTTGCTTATTATATCTTCAATTGATTGATAAACATAAATCCGGAGTTCTTGTATACAGATAATTTTTATAACCTTTTTAAAAAGGATTTTTTTGTTGAAGATAATGTGTCCGTTCCTTGATCCTACCATGCCAGATTACTAAACACTTTTTTCTAAAGCTAAAGTTATTTTATATAAAAAATATAAAGTTTCTCCCAAAAAGTATACTTCGATTTTCATTTGTAATAAATTATGAAATAAGCCCCAGAAATGTAGAAATATATAACAAACATTTTTTGCAGAAACTCTAGAGAAATTCGAAATATTTCTTCCCAAAATTTGGAACGAGTTGAAAAACATATAGAAAATGTAAATTTGATAATTAGCCTAGGGGTATGCTATATAATTTGGAAACACTGATTTATGTGGATTTTAAGGAAATTAAAAATACAGTCTTAGCACAAATAAATGTTAAAAAACATAGAACTTCATCCTAAAGTTATGCCCCAAGTTACGATCTTACGAAATTTTATTAATATTGAAATATTTTTCAATAGGATATGAGTCGCAAAAATATTTATAGGAACAATATTAAAAGTATTAGCTGTAGAAGTTTTAGAATTATCGAAATATTTTCAAGAAATTGAAATACTTATAAAAAATACTATTTGAGTATTTAGGTTTTCTTTAAGCCTAAGGGTATGCTACATATTTTTGAGCCACTTATTTACATATATATACAGTAAACTTTGTGTAAATATAGTTTCAGTGCGAAAAAATGTTATAAAACATATGAACAACTGATTCCAAATTGACCACCAATTTTTTGAAACATGCTCGAGACTCTTGGATCCAACTACGTGAACAGGGATCACATCACATCCATCGCATTCAGCCCGCTCCAGGATTTATTCAGTGTGGTGGACCTTTGTAAGCATATGTGATATATCAGTACAAAATCTCAATTCATTTTTAATCTATAAAACATATAACTTCATCCTAAAGTTATACTTCGAACTTCAACTTTATTAAATTTGACAATTTTGACATATGTATCAATAGGATATTAGGCGCAGAAAAACTTACAGATTAAATATTAAAATTCAATATATTTGTGTAGTAATGATTGAGAAAACTTTTAACATGTCATCCTGAAAATAGGGAACAGAAATTTTAAATATTTAAACGGTAAATTATCATTGCATAATATCAGAAATTAGAAAATGGTTTCGAAACCGCCTTTTCACCTCTAGAGTTGTCTTATATACATTTTATCTTAAAATTTTTAAAGAATTTCACCCCAAATGTATTCTGCAATAAATTAAATAGCAGATAAATGAAAACTATTTGATTAGAACTTGAGCAGAGGTTTTGAAAATCAAAATTCCCTCTAACCTTAAAATTAGTACCCTTAAATTGCCTTATTCGTTGTACCCTTATCAAGGCACACGCTTCCGTGGTCTATGATGATCGAAAACAGGCGTAAAAAATATTAATATTACTGTGAGAAACAAAGGTGATAAATTTTAATTTCTTGGTAGCAGTAATTGGGTTGAAAATTACTGTACACACCATATATATGTATGTATACATAACAAATAACAATACTCAAACCTGATTTAATTACTTTCCATTTACAAACTTAATCACAACTACAAAACATTATATTTTTCGAAATAAATTATACACAAAAAAAAAAAACAAAAAAACATCATATTTCCCTTGAATTTCAACAAAACCAGGTTGACATTTTACTTTGCCGTAAGGCTTGCTTTTTACGTGAATATATAATTATTGTCCATAAATTTAATTTAAATAAAATATATCTTCCTCCTGTTTGTCACTATCTTCAGCAAACAAGGAGAAATAAAGCATTTGCAAGATTATTGAGAAAACATCAAAGCAAATATACAATACATACATATTTGCTCAAAAGTGCACCTGTAAATTGAAACCACAATGCATTCACACACACATACATACCAACATGTGTTCCCTCTCACATAGAAAAGTGCAAATGTGTTTAAATTATAAAAGAATGCCATGAAAAGCAGATATACAAACACAGATACACATAAAACTCAATTGAAATGCATGTACGTATATATGTATGTATATATGGGTGTATGTATGTATTTGTAGATGGCAATGAACACCTGCCAAAAATAACCAAAAAATGTTAAATGCCAAAGGCAAAATACTTCTATTAATTTTTCGTTTTTGCGCCAACAACACTTTCACTCAAACTCAATGGCACTTTTGTTGAAATGAATGGGGAAAATACAGTAAATGGAACAGTGGGTTGTTAACGCTTCAATTGTGGCAAATAATTTGAGAGAAGAGTTTAATGCTAATTTTTATAAAAAAAAATGTAATTTTAAGAACATAAAACATATTTTTCTTTAAATTAAAAAATTATGTATAAATAAATTTTTTTTTTCAGAATTAAATAAAAAAATACATTTTTGAGTTTCCTTTTTTAGTTGGTATTAAATTTTCAGCAAGAAAATGAAGGTTATGCTTCGAGAAGCTTTCACGAATATTTTTAATTAAAACTCTTATGAAGTTAAATATATATTTTTTATTAAAAAATTGAAAACACG
>NW_017537201.1:1498449-1534097 GCF_001853355.1 Bactrocera latifrons | reverse complement strand
AAAAAATCCTCAAAAAAGTATCTAATTGAATTCAATAATATATGAATTAAAAACATCCAAATTATATTTTTAAAAATCTTGGATTTATCTCTTTTTTGTTCTAAAATAAAACACTGTGCCGCTTTCAAGCACAAATACTCGACAAAAGCGCTTAAATATTCACATATACTTGTATATACACAAATATATATGTATGTGCATAGATACTCCACTATACAACGTAACGACTTTCAAAATTAAAAGAAAGTGACATGACAGTAGAAGTAGATAAAAAGATACTGATTGAAAGAGGAAATGAAAAATCATTGCACCAACGAAAATAATAAATATTTTTATATGTGTACATACATACATATATATATACATACGTAAATACGCGTACAACAATGTGTATGTTCATACATGGATTTGTAAGACGTAGGATAGCTGCCTAATTTAAAAGTAAAATAAAGTTTTTTTTTGTAAAATTTTATGGAAATTGCAACCATGGAATTCTTTTTTTTTTAAATCGTTAAAAATTATTATTTTAAATATGTTTGTGAACATAAAAATGTGTTTACATATCTATATTTTTTTCAGTAGACGGACAACTGCAGTATATTCAAGCTGAAATCTTTGCTATTGCGAAAACCGCGGAACTAGCCTCTAATGCGCCTGCAGGTCAACATCTAAGTAGATAGCCCAGCAGCAAAACAGGCAGTAACCTCGTATCGCATATCGGCCAGAAGTGTTTCCAGAAGTAATCAACTTCACTTCTACTCGTTGCCAGGTCGTAGAGGAATCGAAGTCAATGAAATAGTAGATGAGATTGCCAACAATGGTGTGCGGCTAACAGCCGAAAACGTGATCAACATTTGGAAACCATTGCATTGTCTATACGACTAGCTCGACAAAAGGTAAGGAAAATCAAAACCCGATGGAACGTTCTACCTGGTGCAAAACTGCTAAAGTCATGTGCAAAACGGTAGATCGGAAGTATACAAAATTACCATTGGCACTCTATCGAAGAGGAAAAGTCGTTACCAGCTCTCAGACTTTGTTACTTATGTTATTTAACGCAAATGAAGTAACATTCTTACAAAATATTGAGATATAATCAATATTTGTATGTATGATTGGATTTCCTGCTTGTCTACGAAGAAAATATGAGCTTAACGAAAAGAAAAACTGTTGCAAATAAGAAAAAACGTCAATTGCACTCAGCTGCAGAGATACAAAAAATTCCATATCCAAATTTTATCTTAAACAATCAATTGTATAACAGCTATATGCTATAGTGGTCCGATCTGAACAGTTTTTGTAAGGATTGTTTCATTCTTTAGGGCAATAATCTATGCAAAATTTCGTAACAATAACTCGACAAACAGAAAAGTTTTCCATACAAGAACATAATTTTGATCATTCGGTTAATATGGCAGCTATATGTTATAGTGATCCAATCTCAACAATTTCGTTACAGATTACATCATTGCTTAGGATAACAATCCAAGCAAAATTTCGTGAACATATCTCGTAAAGTAAAGAAGTTTCCTTACAAAAAGTTTACTTTACTCTACAAATGAGCAGCTTCGGGAAAGAAAAAGAAAAGTTTAAAATTTCAGATCGATACCTCAAATTTTGAGAGAGAAATATGCGTGTATACAGACAGATACCCTGTTCAAGGTATTATGACATGAATCCACTGGGGTAGAATCTAAGAGCCAACTTGTATTTAAATATATAACCCAGATGGGCTGAAATAAATTGAAGTTTTGTAGTTTTCTTATTTTATTAACAATGTGATACCTTCACACACATACATACATATATGGTATGTATGGATATGAAACTCTGAGGTATGTTTGAATGAGAGTGACAACGCATTGACAATAAAGAAAAGAAAAACACAGCAAAGCAACGTTGCAGCAATGTTTTTAATATATATATGTATGTACATATATACAAATGTATATAAATGTCATTTTGCAACATTAATGCTCTCGACTGCATGCGAGTACCTTCGCTGGGGCATTGAAGTGTGTAAGTAAGCATGAAAAATGTGATGGAATCACGGAAGGGCGTTTCTACAAAAAATAAATCTTCCTATATACACATTCACTGCTGTGTATGTATGTATTAAAATTAAAAAACAAAAAATTAAAAAAAAAAATTATATTAAAATAAAATAGTATATGAATTCGCTTGCATTTGACAGCAGCAAAAAGACATGTTACAAGCACGCAACGTGAGCAAAAAGGAATTAACAGACGCACAAAATAAACTTCACCAACCGGAATGCAATGTAGGCTGGGAAATAGTAGAGAAATAACAACATTCAGAGTCGTTCTTAAAAAGTAACACACACGCACACAAATACAAACACAGAAATACACACTTATACGTATATACATACATACGACAATATCATTTCACCAAAGTAATGAAAATGTTAATGCGAGAACTGTAAAAAATATTTTTCACGACATAAAAATTTTGAAGAAAAGCTTTGAGAGAACCTCTGCAGAGCATTACCGTTATTTTTGCTGAAACCTTTTATTTATCGCTGTCAAAAAATATAACACATAGATACTTATATAGCAAGCAAAACCTTTGCGCTAAAATGTCCCCACGGACTTTCAAGCTAAAGTGCAGCAGCTTACTTACTTATTGTTTGCCGCCTGAAGGTATGCAAAATAAAAGCAACATATTTGAAGCGCTGCTGAAATAATGTTGCAGGCGCAACAGCTTAATGTTAACGTAACAGAGCTGTGTTTGATAAAGACTACAGTGACAGCAGGTAGTTACAATACAGTACTTCAGTTAGAAAGGGTTTAGAACCGAGAACAAAAAATTTTAGGTTTTTGAAACTCATTTCGGAAACAGATTTTTATTAAAAAGTAAGTTGGTTTATGAAGTACGAAGACGCTTTTTTCCAATGAGACCCAGAACTGAGTTTTTTGCGAACATTTGTAATTGTAACATTTTTTTTTTTCACTTCAAAGAGCGTGAGCATAGCAACGATTGCTGTTAATAGAAATATACATATTCTCTTTGATAAAAGCTTACAAATATTTCTACTTATGTGAGATGTGTGTAAAAAAATTGTTGCAGGTAACATTTTACAACATTTTTTTTTTTTAATTCTATAGCAAATAACCAAATAAAATATATATTTTGAAACCACTCTTGGCATGCCTCTTGCCTTACCATCATAGGTACTCACAGCTGTATACGTATGGGTGCATACATGTTTTGACTGTCTATTTGACACCAGCTATGCGCTAACGAAATCTGTCAAGCGTTTTAAATTTCGAGTGCGTTTGCTCTTTATTTTTTGGACTCATTTCATTTTGGTCTTTTTTTTTCTAACGCGATGCTAACTCGTTACTCGCTGCTTTCTTTACATATAAACATATGTATACACAAACATATTTTTATTTTTAATTATTTTTCAGTTTTTTGTGATTTTTCTTTTGCTGTTTTGCCACTTGTTTTTGTCACAGTGCAAAAGCAAAGCAAAAGTGCTCACCGTTAAGGATTATTTGCAACAGTTTTGTCGAAAATAAAGTAAGACCAAAGAAATTCGCTGGAAAGCGCAATGAAAGTTGTTTTTTTTTCACTTGCAAATATTTTTTTTTTGTTTATAAATTTTTTTTCTATTGAAAATATATCAAAGATCATCTTTGCTCTACCCACGTTGTGGCATGCTTGCTATTTTATCAGTCTTACATTCGTACATGTAGATACTTCAAAAGTATATAGGTAAGAGGAGTTTTCGCATTTTACTGTGGGCTTGAAAGCAAGCCATTTGAGCTTTTATGGCTTGTATGAGTATAGTATTGCTCTGTTTCTCTATACTACACTGATTTCATTTCTCTTTCAATAAATAGATTTCACGTAATATTATATCTACTTATCGGAAGTTTGTAGAAAAAAGTAAACAAAAACTTGTGTTATTTGTCTAAGTTGGGTATTTATTCGCATTTAAATAAGTTAGGGAAAGTCTACTTCAATTATGCGCTGTGCTCAGTTAACATTTCTGTCAAGATACCAGTCTGAAATATATGCCATTCCTAGCTTATTTTTGAGATCATGAGAGATTTTAATTATTGTCTTTCTAAACTAAACCACCAAATACTTATTTTTACCATTGTAAAACTAGAGTCGTTCATTGCTTAACAAATCAAACAATATCGTTATGATCAGGTATGCTGCTGGAAAGCGGCTGCATATTCATACATACATATGTATACTTGTTTCCATTCCACAAAAGAATTCCGGGAAATGAAATAGCAGATGAGATTGCCAAATATGTCATCCATCTGGCTACCGAACTAGTACAGAGAGAACTATTAAATTCTCGAAAGGGCTGACAGACAGTTATGGACGAAATGGAAAGAATTAAGGAAATGGCGGAATGCCAAGCTCATGTGCAATAGCTCCGAAGAAAAGCTTACTTGGCTTCTTACATGGATGGTTGTTGATCTGAAGACAAATTACAAGTACTGCCGGACGGTTATTGGCCTAATGGCTGTTCCCAACTTACTGGCATCGCAAGCGAGCCGGATAGGCATTACTAACATCGATGCATGCTGAAAGTAGCGCGTAAGCAATTAGAGAGACGCTGGAACACCTCATATGTTTCCGTAGAGTATTATCTAGAACTCGTCTTAGATATATAATATATGAGCTTCGCAGTTGAAGAGACTAAACGATGTATTAACATTCGATACCTCTCTACACAAATCGAACTTAATTTCAATATGACACTACTAATGATCTGTAAGACTGTGTACAAGCAGCCGGCCAGTATTACCTGCCCTAACTAGCTGATCTCAAATAAAATACTGAGTTCAATTTGTACACACCGTAATTTTTTAAAAGGGAACTTACTAATTTGCAATTTATGTATTTATAAGACTGCAAAGTGGCAAATCGAACTCACAATCAAGTCTAAATTTAAGAAAAAGTGCAAAAAAGTGAACTTTAATGAGTTGGCCACACGCTCTCGTATTTGAAGTTAAGCTGGATTATTTAGTTGTTCCATTCATATATATATACATACATATATATATATTTGTTTAGAGAGAGAGAGAGAGTGTACAAATCTTAAATTTTTGTGGAGAGAGAGAGAGAGAGCATAATCCTTAAAATTTTTTTTTCAATAATCTAATTTTATTTTAGTGGTGCCAGTAGAAGCTTTAAGCTGAATAATCAATATTTTAGGGAGAAACCAAATTTTTATTCAATGAACAATAACAAAAAATTGTCGGAATATTTCTTCATGCCTTGAGTTGACATGACTGAGTACCGATAAAGTTGGCCACACTCTCGAGGTTTTTCTGACCAAAGAACGTCGCCTTATTAGTTCTCTCCAATCAAAACGATAATAATAAACGTTACGTAAGAAAGGCAGTTTATCTATATATATTATGAAGGTATGACCTATCTAGATACATATAAATGTTAGTTTTACTAATATGATATACCCAAAAATAAAATTTTCCTCCAATTTCATATTGTTTATGTAGTAAATATATAAAATATATTGCTATGAATAATAATTCACTTCGAGTAATAATACTTTTGAGCTTTGCCCACAAAAAAAAATGCTATAAAAATCATAACTTTGAACTTTGCTCTTAAAAGTATGCTACAAATTTATTATATTTATTATAATCTCATACATTATAAATATTTAATTAATTGCTGCTATTTTTATATAAAATAAACGATTTTTTACAAAAAAAAAAAAAAAATGAAACATTTTGACGTGCTTTACTTTTATTAAATTTATAAAAATACTCGTTAAATTTGCTAGTTTTGCGCGAAAACATGAAAATTGAATGCATGCAAAAGAAATATTAATTTCGTAGAATTTCAAATAACGGTAAAAACGAATAGCTTACTAGAAAATTTGATTAAATGGTGCGCATAGAACGCAATAAACTATTTTGCTATAAATAAATGCATAGGCGATGGACGCAAGCGAAGGGCGGGAGCGGGGCGGGAAGTTGGCTGAACAGCTGGGCGGCTAAGGGACCGAGTCAATGCATGTAAGTGTGTGTGTGTGTGTAACTTTGCCTAAACTGGTAAACTAATAAAATGCACAACGGGATAGGCGAGAACATAGCGGAGAAATTAAAATTAAAATCAAAAGTAACAAAAATATATAACAACAACAACAACCATGTAGAGTGCAAACGCATGTGTATCTGTATAGACTATACAGCATAACGGTAAAAAATTGAGCACACGGCAACACGCGACATTTATGAAATCAAAATCAAAATCAGCAACGGAATGGTAAAAGGTTCTAACGCTACAGAAACAACAAGGGCAAGCTAACGAAAAAAAATCGAAAAATTACCAACGAGTTATTAAATAAATAAAACGGTGGAATTGGCGACAGAAAATAGCGCGACTAAGGTTAGGCTGTGTGGCAGGTGTTGGGCTTAAAGTATATGTTAGGGTGTGTGGGCATATAAATGGCGGCCAAATGGGAAATAACTGATATATGTGTACTTGTGTTTGTGTTTAGATTTTTATTTTTTATTTTTAAGCGTGTGTTATTTATTTAGCAATTTTTGATACGGCAAACATGCAACATGGCAAACATAAAATGTCAACCGAAAATTTATATGGCAAGGCGAGGATTTTTTTCGCATACAAATTTGACGGAAATGCAAAGGGAAATTTGAAAAATGGAAATTTCGTGCAGATTTTTATAATTTAATTTTTTTCTCTACCAATGTTGCAAAAAATTTTTATAATTTTTTTGGTTGCTTTGAGGGGGCGCTTTTTATGGCGTGCATTTACCAATTTTTTGCAAACCAATTTTGTCGCAGAAACTAGTAAAATTTGGCACTAAAATTGTTAGTTTGTTTGTTTTATTTTATTTTAATCGAATTTTTTATTTGAATTTATTTTTTGTCGTGGATGTGGGGAGGCTATAAATCAAAAATGTGCGCTTTGTTTATTTAAGCTTAAAATGTTTGCAATTGAAGCTCTTACGCTATTATTTTATGTGTTTTTCTTCAACAAAATTTATCAACGACAGCAACTGTTAAACAAAACATCGCCATTGAAATCAAAAAAAAAAWAAAAAAAAAAAAAAAAAAAAAAAAAAAAAAAAAAAAAAAAAAAAAAAAAAAAAAAAAAAAAAAAAGTAGAAAACGTAATCATAAAAGTATCCTAGTGATTATATTGTATAGAAAAAATTAAACGTGATGTACGTAGATATGTAGTAGGTAAACAAATTCATAGACAAAGAACACGACGAAGAGCAAAAAACATATTTAATAAATATATTTGCATATATAATATATTTATATATAAATATATATCGAATATATGGTGGTATTTTATGTAGTAGTAGTAAGTAGTAAGTAATGTAACGGTATCATTTGAATTTGAAAATCGAAATCGAACAGGAGTGAAAACGTCAACAAAAGAAAAACTAAACACTTTTATCACTTATTATTTTATCTATTTTTTGTTTTTGTTTTTTTCATATGCAAATTTAATAGAAAGGACAAGCCTTTAAGTTCACATTTGCACTTACCGACTCATGGGTGGTCAGGCGATAGTCCAAATCGCCGCCCAAGCCACCGCCCGCCGACGCCGAACGCGGCTGATGCATGTGACGGCTGTTGCTGTTGTCATCCTCGCTGCAATCGATCTCCTTCTTCAGTGACTGCGGCATGCAAAGAAAAGTAGGGGAATAAATACGACATCAGACAAACAAATTTCCACACAAAACTCACCAGCGGCACGGACTGCACTGGTCCCAGACCGGAGGTGCCCGCCAACGTTTCATTGCCCGCTGCGGCAGCTGCTGCCGCCGACGAGCTAGGACTCATGCCCGCCGAGGTGGAGGCCAAGCCGCAAACGCCACTGCTGCCGGGTCGCTCAATGCTCGCTACATCGCGTGGACTGCGCGAGGTCGCACGCTGCTGCTGGTGTGTGAGATCCGAGGCGAGTATGAGACCGCCGCACGATGTTGAGCTGGTTGCAGCAGCGGGTGTTGAGCGCGCCGACTCTGGATCTCCGCCACCGCCGCCACTGCCACCACCCAGCGGTGAGGGTAAAGCCAGCGCAGCCGCTGTGTGGCTAATGGCTGCACCGATTTTCATATTCAAACCCATAGCATCGTTTGAGCTATTGTCCTCCACATCATCATCTAGATCCATTTCTTCGTCGTAACTGTCGGGTTCCTCGATTTTCTCCACCACATCCAGTACACTGCAGGAGCCGGGTCGTGCCGGCGGCGAATCGAGCGCGGTAATGCCGTGATGCGGCTCGTCGTCATCGTCTTCATCGTCCGAGTCATCGCGTCGCCGCGACGGTTTGTTGTCCGCATTACCGTTATTGTGATGCGCCGTCTGCGTGTTCATCCCACTGGCAATGCCACCACCACCGCCGCTGCTCGTCGTATTCTTATTGCTGCTACTATTGTTGTTATTTTTGCTAATGGCATGCGTCGTCGCATCGCATTCTTCGCTCGTGGCACGCACACCACCACCACCATCCTGGCCAAGTGTTGCGGCTTCGGCGGCACTGCGCCCCTGGTAGAGATCAAGCGGCAGCGGTGAGGAGTCGCGTTCCGGTGACATTTGTTGACGCTTTGTGGGTGGCGCTGATGACGACGGACTACCGCCGCCACCGCCGCGTTCACCGCTAGCGTCACGTTTTTGCGCTGTAGACGCCGTGGTGGCGGAACCGGCGCTGCTGCCGGCGCTTGTGCTAGACGTGGACGTCGTTGATGTGGAGGCAGACGCTGTGGCAGCTTGCTGTTGTTGTTGTTGCTGAGTGACTGCGACAACGGCTGCGGCAGCTGCAGCCACAACGGCAGCCGCTGTTGTGCTGACTGGCGTCGTAGTAGCTGGCGCTGTTGTTGCGTTCGCGGTGACGTTTGTTGAGGCTGTGCCGGTTGCGGCGGTTGGCGATGAAGCGGCTGATGTGGCTAAGTTTGCGGCTGAGGTGGCTGCTAACGATGTATTGGACCCGCTCGATAGCGCTGTATCGACGGGACTGTCACAAGTGCTTTTAATAGGTTGCGAATGCGGTCTCAGGCGATCCGGTTCACGTTCTGGCTCTCTGAGAGTTGTATTCTGATTGGTCATCTCTGCTAAGCCCTTAACCTAAGTGTTATGAGTGTGAAGTAAACAGAGAGAGGGAGAGAGAGAGAGAAGTTAATATAAGTGAAAAAAGGACTTTATCTCGGTCTTTTTTAAAAAGAAAGTAAACTCGTTTTTTATACATTTTAAGATTTGACTTACTTTCAACGACTCGGCCGTTTTGAGCAAAGCCGACAACTGACAATATTGCACGTTAACTTCGCCCTTGTACATGAATTCGACTAATGTTTTCAGTTCGGCTAAGCGCACGTCCTTCAATATCACAATTGGGTGTTTTTCGGGGTGGTCCAGAAAAAGGCTCTGGAAATACGAAGAACAGGCCGAGAGGACCACCTGCAAAGAGAAAATAAAAAAGAGGAACCATTAGTTGATATACCTATGTTTAATGATTAAAAGCCAATATGGAGTTGAAAATAATTTTTCTGCCTTTCTTCTACTATAAAATAATAAATTTAGTAACTAAAAAAAGTTTGAGCGCCACTGAGATCCGATTTATATTATAATTAGTTTTTTCGGTATTTTTTTACATAAGTTTTCAAAAGTATTTACACACTACATTTTGAAGGCAGAAAGCTGACAAGCACTGACATTTCTACACCTTAGTTCTCACGTCCATGATATAAGTGGTCTGTCAAATGTCAAACTGTTAAATTTTTGACCTCTAAATGCCAGTATGTGTCATGTATATATATTATATATTATATATTATATATTATATAAAATATAATATATATTATAATTATATCTACAGTTGATATTATTTTTATTTAACTTAATATAGAAAAGCCAATTGGCTTACTTGAAATAACAACTTTTACTGACATTTTTATGTCAAACATTGTCATTTTGTTAAATAACACTTTAATATATAACCGTATGCTACGGAAAAAGCTTATCTTCTGAGATTTTTCCACCTTGACATATAATACGTTAAATCGAAATAGAAAAGTTGGGTTCATGTCATGTGTGGTTTCCACTATGACATATTTAATGACAAAATAGAAAAAATAAAATATGTCATATTCATAAATTAATAGAAACGGAATATGTGCAAAAGAGATCACTGCCAACTCAAGGAAACCTATAATTATTCGATAGATAGGTAATCGCTTATTTCTTTTACCCCATCTAAGTGATAGTAATATAATGCTGATCCCAGGATCTCAGCTAAATACTTGCTCCACGGTGTAAAGGCTATACATCTTCTGCCGCTTTAGGCACTTGCGAAAGTGTTCTTGCCCAAAATGGGTCTTTTACAGAGTGTTATTACTGAACTCTATAAGTCACTCATTATTCCCGTCCTGCTTTATAGAGCAGAAGAATGGATGACAACCACTGACGTTAAGAGCTTTCAAGAGAAATGTTCTGCGGAAGATGCTTTTGCGCATTGGCCACGGCGAATATCGCATTCGATAGAACGATGAGATGTACGACATGAGATGTACGAACAGCGGCAGTAGCCGCCTCCAAAAGGAAGGGAAAGAGCTCCACTTCGTTGGAAATACCAGATGGAGAAGGACCTGACTTCGCTTGGAATCTCTTGGAATCAAGCCAAGCAGCGAAAAGGAAGAACGATTGGTGCGCTGTTGGAAACTTGGCTATAACGACATTAGCATTATCTACATCAATAAGAAAAGTAGAAGAAAGTTTTAGAAGCTTAACAGCTTGTGGTCATCACACAAAAAAGTATATATGTACCTTTATTGAACTATTTTATATATAAACCTGGAAAAATTAGTTTTAACCGCTAAATAAATTCTCAACATTCACTTAATTGAATTTGTTACTTAAATACAAAATATCACGCCACATTGATAGCTCATCACACTGGTGCCAAACAGAAGATTGCTGATAGAAACAAAAATAAAATTGAGCAAGCAATAAGAATTAAGGAAAAATATTTTGCGAACAAGCGCACCACCATGCAATCACATAAATAACGCAAACACAAATGCGATTGGCCCACTTTCGGTCCGTCCAGCTTGCAGTGGCAGGGTCCACCCAACCGGCTGCGACGCTGCGGGACGCACTTTTGGAGTAATTGAAATTTCCCTAATGTGTGCGCAGTGGTCGCACACGACTAACAGTCGAGGCCAAATATATGGCGGCAAGTAAATATAAGTGGACACCCACACACACACACACGTGTACGGCGATGCATTAGTAAATATGTGCATATAAATTTCATAAAGCGCATAACAATTTGGACAATTGTTATTGTTGTTATTGTTATTGCCATAGCCATTGCGTTCAAATATTACCCTCAACAGCGCTGTTGCTGTTTTTAAATTTATATAGTTTTTGTTGTTATTTTTGTGCTCAATTTTTTTTCAATTTCCCGCCGCATGCAACAATTTCCATTATTTACAACCTCAACAAATCGTTAGCGCCTGCGCAAAATGCCCAAACAACAACAACAACTACGGCAAAGTGTATGTTGCACCAACGCAATATATGGACGTTGAAGTGAAAAAGCACCGCGGAAAGGAGCAACGCAACGCCAGCATACGCACTGCCACAAGAGTTACGGCGCGCGGCAGTTAGTTAGCGCTGCGCGTGCGAGTGTGTGTGCCGTCGCTAGAGTTGCATTCATTTTTTGGCCCGCAAGTGTGCACGAAATATGCATCGCATATCATTGCCTACCCCAAGGCGTTGAAACTGTTTGTTGTGCTGGCGCAGCTGGTTACTGTCCAAGCGCGCCTTTGTGCTTTCGTTTGCGATTGTGTGACTGTGACGCGCTTTTAATTTGCGTGAAGGCTTTGCGCATGCGCACATAAAAATCAACGCAATGCATAGAAGTAGCATGTGGCAAATACAAAAAAAAAAAGAAAAAAAAAGTGCATGCAAAGATTCTGGACTGCGTGAAAATCCCCAAATGACCAAAAGCGATTTATTTCTAAAATAAAAGCAAAAATACTGTGCAAGCATAGAAAACAGCTAGAGCACTGTTCTTGTCATGCATTAATAATTATTTAGAAAATACTTTTCTTTTTTTTTTCGTTTTTGCTCAAAAGCAAAGCAAACTCGTTCTCCGCAAACTTGCTAGCATTGTTCGTTTGTGCGCATGCGCGGCATGCTGTTAACGCCTTCACCACTGCCTCCACGGCCACAGGCGGCAACAACTTTTCCAAGTCCGCTGCTATACATTGCACGTGTTGCACTATAACTGTCCACAAGTTGTTGGCAACGCGCTTACTACACAGCGAATTTATGTTTTTCAGTGTTGTTGCTGCTTTTTTTCAAACTTCGTTTTTTCTTCATTTTTATTTTGCCATTAAATTTCGCATATCATAAAATATCATCGAATATTTTAGTGGTAACACTCCTTAGTTTTCACCAACGCGCTGCAATGGTGTGTGGGGGAAATAAATTTGGTGGAAAAAGAAGTGTCGACGCCCGAGGAAATTAATTCTCTGTGTTGCCGCCAAGGTGGGCCGCTTTCTGCAGCAAAGGCGCAAATAAGTGTTCTTATATATATTTCAACATGAATATTAGGCTCTTAAGCGCAGCGACTAGCAACAATAACAACAGCAAATACTTTTATTTTGGGTGTTATTTGGCAGTTATTGCTATTTATGCGTCTAATAAGCAGTTGTAGGCTCATATTTAAGAAAAATTAGTAAAATAAAAATGTAAAGTATTTACTAATAAAAGTTAAAATAATAATAAGTTAATTGAAACATTGAATTGCAATATTTCTGTATATACCAACTTAATTTCATATATGTATGCTTATTCAAGCCTTTTTGAAGAGTTTGAGTGCGGAAAAGTATTTGAAGCCTTTTAGTGTTTTCCGTGCAGCTAAGTTTTTTTTTTTTAAGTAGGAAAAATCATCAAAAGCTGGAGTTGGGAACTTCGATCCGCTTAACCTAACCTATTTCCAACTCCAGAATCTCCCACGGAACCACATGATTAATATCGCACCAAATAAAGTGCCTGCCTAAAATGAGTGCCTGCATTAAATCGCTTAATTCAAGTTATAAATATCTCGTTTATTCAGTATTTATTTAATTAAGTGAAAATTTTTGTTAAGAAATTCAACATAAACTATTTATTTAAGACATGTATAAAAATATATAAAAATTCAGTAAAAATGTGTCCTAATGTCTGGATACCGAAAACCGAATTTCGGGATTTTAGTAAATGTATACAGAGAGTGTCAATTTCAGAGTTAAACAAAAAAAACATATAAAACTTGAACGAAAACTTCGGGATAAATATCGGGATCCCGAAGTTAACATTTCGGGATTCGAGAAAATATTAACAGAAACTAGCAATTCAATATATACATTTATAAAAAACGCATACAAATTTATTAAAAATTGTGACTAATGTCGGGATACCGAAATCCGAATTTCGGAATTTTTGTAAATGTATACAGATAGTGTCAACTTCAGAAATGAATAGAAAAACTTATAAAGTCGGAGTGAAAAATTCGGGATCAATATCGGGATCCCGAAGTTAACATTTCGGGATTCGAGCAAATATTAAGAGAAACTAGCAATTCAAGATATACATATATAAAAAAAACGTATACAACTTTATTAAAAATTGTGACTAATGTCGGGATACCGAAATCCGAATTTCGGAATTTTTGTAAATGTATACAGACAGGGTCAACTTCCGCGATAAAAGAAAAATTGTAAAACCTGCTAATTAAGTATAGAAATCAACGTCGTTGTAAATGAACTAAGTAACCTCGAAGTTTTTATAATTTTAGTAATTCCTAAGTTTTTAGAAACTAAATTAACCATAATGTCGGCTTTTGTCTAACGAATTTTTTGCTATACTACATACATGTATCTATGTATGTTAGACACATTCGTTACTGTATCTAGATTTTTAGTTTTCTAGAAACAAATTCGACCATACTGCCAACTTTTCTTTAACGAACCCTTTGTTATATGGTATGCATACTCATGTAGTGGGTATATGTAGTTAGCCCTCATGTTAAGTTACTTAGTCTTGCATTTAAATTTTTTAGTCGCATTTTAAGCTAAAACTGGAATAAGGTTCAGTACTTTTAACAGCTCTGAAACTAAAATGTTCTGCTCGTTTGAATTTCTGAAGTGTTCTCAAACGTTTTCTCTAATCCTATTAAGACAATGGTTCAGAGAGAAAGTTTAGTTGGTCAAGATAAAGAACAGTCAATAAATATATGAGTACTTATCATTCATTTCTCATATTAAATTACAAAAAAATTCATGAATTATATCTAAAATTGTCAGGTTAAAGAAAAGAACTATTTAATATACTTACTCCCAAATTCCTTTTTTTTTGGGTTTACAGTCTAACTTTTCTACTTATTTGGGATTTACACTGAACGTGATTGGTCTGGAAAGTTTTAAGCCAGATGAGAGAATCAAATATGTAGGGGAAAACATTTTTCTCTTTAGCGAATAATTAGTGCAATTCCCAATAGGTTTATACTTTTAATATTTTAATACAAAGGGCCCAGTAAAAAGCAAAAATCGATCCAATCCGGACCGAGTGCTACGAGGTAGTATCAAACAACAAGAAATTTGGATACCAGTTCGAGTGTAAGATAAATAGATGAAGATGTCAACGCGATGTTAGATCTATTGTGCCCAATTTCGATGCAACAAAATCAAGTAATTCCACAAATAATTACTTTCGATGATAACTACGAGTTCTCAGTACTCTTATGTAAGTATTGAAGAACATTTATAGTATATTTTGAAAATCCGCTGTTGATCATTTAAACATAAATTATTGAGTTATTTTGGTAAAAAATGGAAATGGATGAAAAATACTTATATTTGGAGAGTTTTCTGGCACTAAAATATTATAACTTAATGTACTATATAATTTCGATCTATTGAGCACTATAAATTTCTTTTCACATTGCAAGGCAAGTATACCCGACTACGCTAGCCGCCATACTTTATTACCGCATCTACTGTTAATCAACTACAATTTCTTTTGCCTATTACTTTATGGCGATCCATTAAATTGTGGAAAAGGCGAACAAAACTATATTTTCTTTACAGCAATGCTTTATGATCGGCTGTCAATGCGAGTTTGCACTGCAATTTATTAAAAATCCAATCTTTCCAACGATTTCCGCCTTCCCACCGCAAAATGCAACAATAACAACAACCAACTGTTGAACCAACCAGCAACGGCATTTGAAGATGCCTCCAGCAATCGCCGGGCATTAAATTCACGCTCTCATTGCGATCAGTTGTCACAGCTTCAGCGTTAGCGCCCCCCTCCCCCAGAGCGCCTACAGAGTACTTGTATTTTGATTCGTGTTTACGCCTCATACCAATTGCTCGCGGCGATTTGTTGCGATCCAGAAATGTACACTTTCCAGTGGGAGTGACCCCGCAAGCCACAGACACACAAACACACAAACTATAAGTTAAGGCGCATGCGGCGGTTGGAGGTGTCCTGGCGTTATTATGTTTCTAACGTTACTATTAGCAAAATCGAATTTCCTGATTGCGCGACGATTAAGAATTGTGGATGAGAAACATTTGTTGGCATTGGTATTTGGCGGCTAGCAAATCATTGCCGCAACTGGACGGCATACCGACCGAATGGCAGCGCTTAATTGATCGCGCTGTTAATAACGAGACGTTGACGCCCCCAAAGCTAATGAACGCCAATGGCTGTGACTGAAGGCTGCGGCAGCGGTTGTGGCAGACTTGCAGCTGACAGTTGCTGTGTGTTATTGTTGTTAGTCCTGCAAATGAATGCCAAAAGTGAAAAAATGTGTTGCGTGCACGAAAAACAAATGACCACGGGGAGTGTGTGCATATAAAGCCGAGCGCAGGCGATCGGTTGTGGCAAGCTGCGCTGTGGCAAATTGGCAAGCATAAATTTAAAGAGTTGCTGCCACAACTCCCATTCAATTAGGAACTGAGCACTGGCAACTGAAGTCGTAACGCAAAAAAAAATCAAGTTTAAGTGTTAATCGCACGGAGGCTTAGGGGGACTGGACCCTACCTGCTTTTGTACGAGAAAGTTCAATGTCTTGTGTATTTTATAGCAAATTTCTGATAAAAAATACGTATTTATGCAAAAATTAAAAATAAAAATTTTTGAATTATTGCGGGATGCCGAATTTAATTTTAAAATTTCAAAGTTATTTATTTAATTAAAGAGAAAATATCTTAATACAGACTGATATCGATAACAATTGATTTTGTTTTGGGACTATTTCGGGATCCCGATTTTAGCTGCGATTTCTGCATTAAATATTTTAATTAAAGAAAAAATTTATTTTGAAAACAACATACTTTTTTTCGGGACTACATATTTCGGGACCCCGATTTTAATTTTAATTTTCGGGATTAAGTAGTTTAATTAAAGAAAGAATGTACCTGAAAGCAATAAAGTTTTGTTTCGGGACTATTTCGGGATCCCGAATTTAACCCCGAAATTTCTACATTAAATCTTTTAAGAAAAAAAAAGTTGATTTTGAAAGCAATAATACAAAATGATTTTAAATACAATTCTATTTCGGGATCCCGGTTTTAGCCCGGATATTTCGTTACCATACTTTTCAGTTAAAGAAAAAATTATGTAAAATTGTGTAACTTTTTTTTATTTATAGATGTTCACATACTTTGCAACGCGTTGCATGTAGTGAAATAGCTTTTTCTCCCTCTCAATTATTGTTTATGTTTGTGCCAGCAGCTGCACGCGCAATTCATAGAATCGATTGCAATTTTCACGTACGCATACATACACATATACAGCAACACAATCATATCAGCACTTTTCAGAATCATCATCGTCGGACAAACTCAATGCGGCATTGCGTGTCTGGAGGCGTTGCAATTTCCATTTCAACTCATAAAATCGTCATCAAATTAAAAGTTGCTGTGCGCATGCGCCGTCAAACAAGCAGATAGATGGCACACAACAAAGTCACATGCACACATGGTTGCATATAAAAGTAATTCAAGTACAGTTGCAACTTGCAACAGCTGTCGCTGCCGCTGCCGCTGCCGCTGAGGCTGCGCTGCGACCACACTTGCCACGCAGTAAATTAAGATTCTTATGAGTGCGATTCTTTACAGATACCTGTTTGTTGCAGCTACCAGCGTATTTCACGAACACATTTATTGTTGTTGCAACGCTTGTTGCTCGCTCACACTTGCCACAACATTGCGTATGAAGCAATTTATTTGATTTGTTGTTGCTTTGGTTTTATTTCGCTTTGCTCTAATCAATGAGGCAACAGAAAATATATTGTATTAATACGTTGGGATATGTTTGACACGCAGGCGCACACGCGCATGCGCAACAAACGCAATACGTTTGCTGCTCTTCGTATGATCTTCTGGCATTTGTAAGGCACTCTTGGCTATTTGCGTCTTTTGTTTATGGCTCTCGGTAGACTTATAGACCAGGATATGAGGTGAAAATGGTAGCAAATAAAAATAAATCTTGCACTAAGTTCATGTTTAAGGCAATTAGAAATTATGAATGGCCAAGTATTTATGTTGGTGCGCATGCCCCGTTTCATATGAGTGTATGTGTGTGTGTATGGGAGAAACAGCTGCGACCGGGTCGCATAACTAGTGCACTCTTGAAATAATGTATTGGCTGTAAGATATTGATATTATATATTTAGCGGATAGTTTAATAAACCCGAAAATATTGAGGTAGAAGCTTCGAAGAGCATTCTTCCGCATTTTCAACTTAATATTCAAAATATTAAAAAAAAAAATCCGCCGATAATACTTAGTTAAATATGATACAAATATTTAAAAAATAAAATAATACAAATAAAAAGGATTGTTGCCTTTTTTCGTGACTAGTTTCGGGATGCCGTAATTAAATTTTCAAATTTGCGGGCTTGTTAATTTTTTTTCATAATTATTTTAACTTTTTAATTATTTTAAATTCTTCCAAAAAAAAATTAAAAATATTTTTTGATACTAGTTTCGTTACTAGTTTCGGGATCCCGAAACTATTCTTCCGATATAAAAATTCTCAATACCTTCGGGATACCGAAATTATTAAGTTATTTAATGGATATAATTATTATAATTTCTTGCGAAAAGAGCTAGCACAACATTTTTAGACTTTTAGAGTGTTAACACAACACTGATGCACGAGTTCTATAGCAATTGTGGATAGAAATATGAATTTCCATACAATATGCATAAATAGTATATTGACCATGCCAACTGTACATGTACATATTGTATGTATATTAAAATCAAAGTTTAGAAAAAATTATTTAAAAGTGTATCATGTATTTGATAACAGGGAATACATATGGGGTATTCAGAACCTGTCTTAAATCGTAAAGTCCTAAAATTTTAATTTAAATTTACAATTCTCAATACTATGTTTTTGAATCGTTATAACTTATAACTTTAAGAGACATGTGAAAACCCTAATTTTTATTTAAACAAGTGTAAAATTTTAAAATTTTACGACTCTACGATGCCTTAAGACAGGTTGTGAACGCCCCAATAGTAAGTATATTGAAGGGTGTAAGAAATAAATATTATGACAGTTTCGAAGTGAATAATCTCAAACCTAATTTCGCCACTATTTAAATGTAGTTAAAAAAATTTTTTTTATCAGAAAATTGTTACATTTTCAGGATCCCGAAGTCAATCCCGAAATTTTCGGAATTAGTCTGAATTCAAAAATAAAGAAAATTGATTCTACTTTTTGATCGGAAAATTGGTTTGTTACAATTTCGGGACACCGAAATCAGTCCCGAAATTTTCGGGATTCAAAATCTTTATTATTTTATATTATCTGAAAACTCAACATACAATTTAAAACCTACTTGTTACACTTTACAGTTAATTTTACTTTAAAGAACTGCTTTAATCATGTATATTGTATGTATGTATGTATGTACATATGTAATTCAAGTAATGATAATTTCAGCACTTTTTTTTATTAAAATATGCAACGAAACTACGAAATTTATCAGGAATCATGCACCTACTTGAACTTGCAGAAATATTTTACTACACCCGCTCTTACAATTGTAATGTGGCAAGCAACTGGACTCAAAATGTATGCGAGTGTTTGTCTATACTAATTCAAAAGTGTGTATGTGTTCGTGTGTGTGTGCACATTTTGGCAAATAAAGCAACAATCATCGTGAAATTTATTGCAGATCGTGACAAGTTCACGAAAAATGCAAACGTGGCAAGCAAACACAGCAACAATAAAATGCACGGCATAACAAATAAAAATAGCAATTGGCATTGCTCTATGGTATTTGCTGCAGCATAGTTGCTTGTTGCATGCAACATTTGCGTTTTCAGCGCTTGTTGTGCCACAATTGCGTTACAATTGGCTTCAAATACGGCGACTGCTGCTTATTTCGGCTGTTTGATGGAGCTTACTTTTTGCTATTGTTGTTGTTCTGCTTATAATTTTCTTTTTTTGGTTAATAATTCGCATTTGGTTTATGGACCTGCTGAAGCTTTTTAACATTTCCACAAAGAGCGAAAAAATGTTTAGCTTTCTTCCACAACGCTTGCAACGCGCACTTTTATTTGTTGTTGTTTTTGTTTTCAAATTGTTACTGCGTGGTGTTTGGTCGCATATTTTCGCCTGTTGTTTTTGATTTTTTGTTGCTGCCGCTGCGAAAATCGTGCCACTTTTTTGTGCCGCTCACGACAACGCGGCGTGTTGCAAGCAATGTGCGGCGGGCAGGCGGTCACTCAGTTTCGGTTCGATTGAGTGACTGTGGCATTCTATTGTCTGTTGCTCCCTTCTTTGCTGTTGTTGTTGGTCACAGCCTCATCAATTCATTATTATCATCATGGGAATTTCGAGCAGCGCCGTCGAAGTGACAGCGCATTGTTGCGTTGCGTTGCCAGTTGACTGCCAACAGTTTGTTATTTTATTTTTGTTATTGCTTTTTGAATCGTATAGTTGCTTTGTGTATGTATTTTAGCATTTATTGTCGCTTTTGCAGAAAATTTTTAGTAACTACTAGTATGTAAGTATGTGTGTATATGTATGTTTGTGTGTGTATATATGTGTGTGAGTGTGTCTATGCGCTTTGTTGTACAGCGGCAACGCTGCGTGTTTCTTCCGTCAGGTTAGAAATGTGGCCACGATTTTTTGATCTAACGGTGTAATTGCACTGCACTCGAATATCACGTGAAGGGAATTATCTATTTACGAGCGCAGAGTGATATAGGGCGTAGGGAGCGTGATAGCAACATCGTTAGTTTGCAATGACTTATAATCTGGAATTTTGCTAAGATTAGTTAAATGCAATGTCTTTGAAAAGATGTGTACACAAGTTTTCGGGATCACTATAAATAATATTGAAATTTATGGGATCGTACGATGCTTATTACAGTAAAATTCTATATATTTATATGAAAATTTATAATACCGATATTAATATTTCGAACTCCTAAAAAAATTCGGGATCCCGAAAAATATTTTTAGAAATTTCGGGATCGTACGCTAATTTTTAGAATAAAGTGCGCTAAATGATATTTCAGAATCCCGTTATATATATGAAAATTCATAAATAATTTTTGTAAGCTTATAGAATTGGTTCAATCCATGGAAAGACTTAAAGTCTCTCTACAGATTTATAGATTTGCTTCCCGAAAGAATTGTACCGATATTCATATTACGAATACAACAAAAAAAAAAATTTAATACACAAAATAGTAGCAGAGAAGTTTTTTACCGTTCTTTAAAATAACTAAATGTGAAATCTCGGGATTGATTTCGGGATCCCGAAATTAAAATTCCAATGATATTTAGGCAATTAAATTGAATATTTAATACCTCTAGTGAAATAATGTTTTATAAATTAGAAAATTCGAAATTAAACCCGGGATCCCGAGATTAAATTTCAATGTGCTCAAATGTCATTAATTTTTTAAATTTAATAACGTAACTGATATACGAAATAAATTAATTAATAAAAGCAAAATATATAATTTAAATTTCTGGACTGAACTCGGGATCCCGAAATAAATTTTCGGGATTGAAATTATTATTTGACGTTTGAACAATTAAATTGAACATTTAACATATTTATTGAAATTAATTTTGATAAATTAAAAAATTCCGGACTACACTTGGGAGCTCGAAAAAAATTTTCGGGATTCCAATTTTTAAAATTGTCAGAGTTAATATTTTGCTGACACATGCTTACAAAAAAATATTTTAGTTAGCATATGTGTAGTGTAGTTTGTGCAACTTTAGTTTGCCTTTAAAAGCAACAATACAGTTAATGAACTGCGAATTGAATTCGTGTTGAATAATAAGGCAAATTTAAATTTTGTTGATAACAAACAAAAAAAAAAAAAAATTTCACAAATTTGACTTAAATTATCTAAAATACAAGCATTATGCCACACCTGCGCTAAAAATACAATTTATGCATATTCATAGCCCATAAATATTGGCGCTTTTCGAATGTGTGTGCGCGCGCCTACAAGTCCACCGCAATCAATCCGCAATAGCCATAAATTGCATAGCAATTTGTGGATTATTTGCTACAAAAATTATACGCCAATAATATTAATTTGTAAACATTATGTAAGCAAAAAAAGAAAACAATAAACAATTTGCATATAACAATTTGCTTTGCTGCACAGAATACTTGCAACAAAGGCACGAGCATATGTTGGAAAGGAATAAAAAGTTTATGTGTCTATATTGTCTAAAAAAATCAGCTGAAAGCTGCTGAGGCAATAAAGCTTAAATCATATTAAGACATAAATGCAAGGAAAAGTCCGATATGCCGCCAGCTAACACTGAAAATTATTTATTTTTAAGTTTTTCAATTTATATACATACAATACATACATACATACTATATCTACGTGTGTGCGTCAGTTTCGGCTAGGCATTCGGCCATGTGCGCACACCCGTCCAAATTACGATAATTTGCATATGGCTGGTGGTCACAATAACGGCCACATGCGCAACCACACAACAACTACACAAGCCAGCGTAACAGCTGGCGCATCAACCCACCCAAAATGTTGGTTAATAGAAATGTTACCTTTTCTTACGAAAAATTGCCCATAAAAAGGCATAAAAGCGCCGGAGAGGAGGTGAGAGGGAGTGGAAGAAAATGTCTGAAAAAGTTCGCAATGTCCACAAACGCCTACTGTCCTTTGTTTTAAGGCAGCCTATTATTATTTTGTTTTCTCAAACTCAAACTCCTCTTCGCTACTACCCGCACTCTTTTCAAAGTCACACCCTAAAATTGCTATGCGCCACAGCCGAACGGCTTAAGCAGCGGATCCACCTTGAAATAGTAAAAATATATATGTACATACATATGTATGTTTGTATGTAATAGCGAAATCGGCAATGCAAGGCGAGTGGAGAAAACACTAAAGTTCGCCCATTGCGCGCAGCTGCAGCCGCCACCCTCAGGGTTGCATTGTAATTGCAAAGCCGCTGAAGACGCGCCGCAGCGACAGCGCGACGGCAGGCGAGGCACAGTCAGCGTTTGATCATCACAACGGAAAATCGCTCATATATGCATATTATAAATACATTTTGTTGTTATTGTTGTTTTGGATTTTTATCTATTGCGCTCGACTGGTGGCAGGCGCGCGTAGCATTGTACTCTCGTTGCACTGGCGCCGCTTTTGCCGCTATCAAATTTAAATCTTACAATTCTATCAAGACTTCTGCATGGCCCAGAAGAACGCATGCGCAGTGCATAGTAAAGTCAAAAAACCGAAACTGAATAGCATTTAATATTTAGTATTTTTTTTTTGTAGCCAACAGGTATCGGACGTAAGCTTGGCGCATGCGTGTGGCACATGGCTCCATCTACCGGCTGCAGGTATGACGCATGACTTTGTGCGGTTGTTGTTGTTTTTGCGGGTTAGGAAGTCAGTATAGTTTGCATATTTGCGGCAGATACGCGGAATTGAAACTGTATAACCAGCGGTGATATGGAAAACTTTATTTTGTTTTGTCTTTTGCGACTTGCAAATCTGCGCAGATTAGATTGTGTGGCAGAAGTGAGAATGGTAGGCGATGCTTGTAGTATACAATTCTAGTCTAACAGGGTGGCGTTGAAGGTTAGAGTTGCTTTAGAAAAAAAAAAATAAACTTTTGGCAAATAAATAATAAATTATTTCGGTTTATGTCTCAGAAGGGAAAATATTAATTTGTAGGCTTTCTTGCAACCATTTCAAGTTTTATATTTCTTATTTTCTAAGTAATATAATGTGTCTATTTTCGGGTTTGTATTCATTTACATTTATGCTAAAACGCAATAATAACTCGAAACAAGTTAGAGGTAATCAATGATATACATTCTCAACA
Source organism: Bactrocera latifrons (assembly GCF_001853355.1). Lineage (NCBI taxonomy): Eukaryota > Metazoa > Arthropoda > Insecta > Diptera > Tephritidae > Bactrocera > Bactrocera latifrons. The sequence goes on along the minus strand of NW_017537201.1, from coordinate 1,510,695 downwards.
CTTTCTCAAGCCTTTCTCAAGGTACTTCAATAATAATCTTACTAATCGGTTTTTGGTTATTGTTTGCACAGCTATCTATCTTTTGTATTAAAAGTAACAGTTTTAACGATGAAATATTTCAGAACTTGTCAATCTGCGGGTTTACTAATCATCACTTTAAGTTGTATTTTACTCTTTCGTTAGAAAATTTTCACATTTGAAACTCAAAGTGTTTGCCATATGAATAATTATTTTAATATTCAAATACATTAATAGCTAAGAAATTATTTAACAGACGGTTTATTAATCTTACTAAAGTGCACTTTAAATTATACTAAATTCTTTGAGTTGTTGAGAAACTTATACACTTGAAATTCAAAGAGTTTGCTATAAGAATAATTATTATTATATTAAAATTTGTTAACATTTATGAAATTATTTAACGGTTGGTTTGCTAATCTGTCGGTTTACTAAAGTTCACTTTAAATTAGACTTAACTTTTCGATTACTGATTTTGAACATTTGAAACATAATGTGCTTGTTATACTTATTAATATCTAAGAAATTATTTATCTGTTGGTTAAGTAAAGTTCACTTTAAGTTATACTTAATGCTTCGATTGAGAAATTTGAACATTTGAAACTCAAAGAGTTTGTTATAAGAACCAATATTGCCATATAAAAAAAAATTAATATTTAACGTTTATTTGTCTGTGGGTTTACTAAAGTTCACTTTTAATTATACTGAACACTTTCAAATAAAAATATTTGAAACTGAAAAATCGTTTGAAATTAACCAGGTTATCTTATACTAATAACGGATTATTTTTACTTTTCTCTCTCACTTTTTGATACTTTTCTTGTGGTGATAGTTAATAAGGAGTTATTTTCTGAGCTCTTAACCCTAGTTGTAGTGAATATTATAGCATTAGGCTACCTTTGTTTTGTGTATTTTATTATAAAACTTGACACTCGGAGGATGGAGTCGTGTGTGGAAGTTCACGAAATTGAGGAAAGTTCTTTGAGCGCAAATCCCTTGAAAACGATTCTTATGACTTCCGGTTTCAAAACAAGTACAACCTGAGTAGACAAAAAAATAACCGTTTGAAGCCGAGCTAAAGTGAAAAGGCAAAACATCCCTTATTGTTGTGCGCTGGGTTTGGAGCCCGCCACCACCAATGAAAAGAACAAAACAGCCTCGGATGAAACCACTCATCAACTCGTCCTTTTATATGATGCAGAAGCATGAACGATGATAACATTTGATGAAGAAGAATAAGAAGAACTTGACACTGATAACTTCATCGCCAAAATGCTTTTCAAAAATTGCACAACATAATAACGAACTAAGGAAAGGTTTATATCATAAAATCAATATATGAAGATATTCTTTTTTCGTTTCTTTCCCTTGGTAATTAGCCACGTTCCAAGATAGTTACAAGTATTAGTATGTACATATGTTCATATGTGTCTGCAAATGCTGATTGGAGATAATTTGATCGAGCAATAGTCGATATAAGTCTTTTCAGAAAGTTTCTTATAGCAACTCCAGCTAAGAGGATTGTCAAGATAACTTGTCAGGCTTAAAAAGTTTAAGACGAAAAGGAATGGCTTTTGTTGAACTACTTCGGTACTGGTCAGTATAAGAAAAATAATTGCCTTTTGGAGAGATCTGTAAAAATAAACTAGATCTTAAGCACTTCTTTAGATTAAAAGAAAACTTCTTTGGAGTTTTTTCTGCAAATTGCCTGCTTGAGAATAAAGCTAGTCATGTCTAACGTTTAATGCCCACCAACACGTGTTTACTTGTTTTTTTTTTGTGTTTGAATTTTTCAAATACATCATAAAATATCGAAAGTCATTAAAAAACAAATTGTTGTCATTTAGCAATCGCCGCAAACTTGTTTCAGTTCTGTATTCGCAGCGAATGTAGGAAGAATAAAGCGCAAGAAACTAGAGATACATAAATTGTTAGAAAATATTATTATATATGCTTCTAGCTATGTATGAGAATAAGAAGAAATACATATGTATATATGTATATGGTAGATATGCGGACCAGCTAGAAGCGGTGGCTAGCAAACGGACGACGCGTACACGCTGAGTCTAATAATAAAAATCGCTCGCTAACAAACAATGTCAGTGTTTGAAGCCATATACACATACATTCATGCACATATGCATATGTATGTACATATATGTGTACTAAGTGTGGTGGTGTGTTTGTGCATACAAACGAAGCTTTGACCTTGATATTCGCAACTAGACGATAAATATAAAAGTCACAGCGAAACGAGACGCAACCAAACGTCAAAGCGCCTGTAAAAACAATTATTTGTATACATAAGCATGCTTATGGCTGATTGACTGGTAGAAAAAAGCAAACAAAAAAAAAAAAAACCGAACGGGAAATGCGACTCGCATGGCGAAACGCAATATGCACGGTTAGAACGAGCACGTTGAGGGGTGTGAACTACGCGCACAGAGCTATGTATGTATGGTACACGCTTAGAGTAGATAAAAAAATTTCTAGATACATATTGTACATACACATCTGTTTGATTATAGCTATTTTAAGCGCATATACGCCATATAGCCTACTAGGCCACTGCGTAATGCCACATTTAAGCTTCCAGCGCTAACCCCTCACGCCGTCGATCGGCACTGAGTGATCTCCTATGCGAATATGCTCGTACTGCTCAGCATTGTGGGGCTGGTTTCGCTTGAATGAGAACGCTGACATCGTTGAGGGCGCTCAACTGAGACGCATAATTAATACTAAAAAAGTATATTTTATATGTATGTATATAAGTTGATATATAGAAAATTATGCATTTGAAAAATTGAGGACTTGCTTTTTTGGAGTTGGTTTTTTTGACAGCTGAGACTCATTCCGGTACAGCGTTGGAAAATCGTGCAAATTAATTACGAAAATAATGGTTCAGTTCGCGCATTCGGTTGTCATGAACGTCGAGCAGTACATCTGGCACATCTTAACCACTCTGTGATTACAAGTTTCGGAAATTTCTAATAATAACGTTCATATTGCGTTTCTCCATGTGGGTCTCACTATACTCCGCGCATGATCTGCATGCCGCCGTGTTTACTTTTCCCATTCCCTGGAAGTGTGTTCTTATATCACCGTGTACCCAAAAGATTTTAACCGAGCTACCTATTGAAGTTTACTTATTGCCTGCTTGCATAACCCAAAGCAATGAGACTTAGTACTGACGCTATAGATAGCATTAATTGCCGCTTGCCAACACATTTACTATAGTAAAAGTTCTGTAGTGCAGGGTATTGAAGAAGACACGAACGAAGCCATACGACATCTGTGAGTGGACCTTTGTTTGCGGGCATACAAAATTCAAAAAATTCTAGAATGCAAGCTGAACAAGCATTAAGCCTGTCACACGTTCGGTGAATGAACCCAAAACGAGATGGCCACCGATTTTGATTTTCACACGAAGATTTTGCGATGAAAACTCACTTTCGGTTGAATGGGTACGTTAATAATCAAAATTCTCCCATTTAAATGAAGATAATCCATAAGTCAATGTTCAGATGCCGTTGCCTCCTCAAAATATTACAGTTCGGTTTGCTTTATGCGCTTATTTTCAAAAATGAAGTCGGTGATAATGTTTCAGTCAATGAGAAATGCTATAGAGCCATGGTTAATGACTTTTTCGTGCCAATGTGGGAGGTTATTGATCTGGACTACCTTTTGCTCCAACAAGACGACGATACATGTTATGGAGACAATCAAATCATTGAATGAAACTTTTGGGTGAGCTCATTATATCACGTGTGGACGTAGTTCAAGATTGCGCGACTATGGGAACATTGCTGCCAAAAAAGGTTAAAAATTGGATCTCTCGGCTAGTCATCCAAATTTTAAATAATTTTAGTAATTAATAAGTTTAGCAAAATAAATAGATATTCCCAAAAATAATCAAAAACAGAAAGTGCTGAAAAAGAAGCTGAAAGTGGCAACATGATAAACTTGAGTTTCTTAAATGTCAAAAAAATCTGAACACATATCAGTATGTATGTAAAGTAATTATCTCATCGGAAATTTGTTATTTTTTGTTCAAAACTTTGCCGTTCATTAAGAAAAAACTGGCTGCTTTGTTCCTGTTTAGCTTTGGTGTGAGCGGAAAACGCCGAGTGGTGAGCGATGAGCGCATTAACGGCGATGTATTGCGATTTCTGTATGTTGCGTTATTTTTTGGTCAAGTTGTTGTTGTTATGCCCAATTGTTGCTGAAAGAAACATATTCCAGTTTTGAAACGCTTGGCTGAGAATACTTAAAACAATCAATCGTACATACTATATCAAATTGATGTATACTATGTATTTTTAATTATCTTCATTAAAACGTAATTTAAAAGAAAAAAAAAACTTGGGGAACGCCTTTATAAAAAAAACAGTTAAAAAATGTTTTTAGTATGATTTTAAACTCGCCTTTACCGTTACAAAGTCTTTCATTCGATCTCACCCAAATGATGAAAATCACTCACTAACGAAGTAGTGAAATGTTCAACTCTGATCTATAAAGCTATAACGTGTCTAGAATGGTTAAGTGGCAATATTGGCAACAACAAACTGCTTGAGGTGCAATATACATACATACATATGCAAATTTATATTTTTACTCTTAAAAAAATGTTTAGCTTGCGCCAAAATTCGCACATTAATTTATTTTTATTACCTTCGTTGTCGTTTTTTTAGTATGCAAGCAAATATTAGTATGCACTGAGCGAGACAACTTGTCGACTATTTTGAGACTGAACATTAAAATGCAATCGGTAGCGTTAAAAACAAAAACACGGCAATCAAACTGCTCAGCCCCTCGAAGCAAAATGCAAATAAAACTCGGAGGAAAAACCAAATTATATTGACGTTAGTAAACCAAGTGAGAAGTGCTAAACGATCTAACAAACATGAAATAAAATACATACATATTTGTAAAACAAAACAAACAAAAAAAAAAAAAAAAAATTAATAGAATTAGCATATTAAAGAACTTGCAGTGAATAAGCGTTGGAAAGAAGAAGAAGAAGTGTTGAGAAAAAAAATCGAAATTATCATTAAGCTGCTCATGTAATGCTGCTGATCGTGAACGCCTGACACATGCACAGCGGACGCCTGGCAGCAACATATGATCGCTGTATGCATGTATGTGTGCTACTAGTGGCCTTGAAGTGTGTAGACGCTGCGACTGGTCGGCAGTAAACGAGTGTGGTTAAATGCCTCGAGGCGGTGCAGATATGTGTACGGATACACAAGTCTATAAACATATGGATACAGCAATATGTATGTACATACATATGTGTATATAATATGTATATTTAACGTACTTATGGTATATATTTGCATGCTTGGCAATGCTTCATTAATTATTATTTATGTAACTATTCATTTTCAGTTTGAAGCAGAAAGGTTTGCCGATTAGAAAAATGTGTATGCGGAGAGCTCATACGCCGGTTGGCAACAAACAATGTTTAGAGACGGAAGTAAGTTTGTTACTTTACGATTACTTATTCGTCTGGTTTGCTTAAATAATTAGGTAATGCCGAGAAAAGTTATATAGGAAATAAAATAAGAAAATGTAATCATAATTTGGATATTTTGTATTTGAGTGAAAAATAAATAAATATAAATGTGTATATGCTCAAAGACGCTTTGAAATTTTAGTTCTATCTTATTATCAACCAAAAATACCTAAAATTTAGATTTTTTAAGAAAAGTAAAAAACAAAACACAAAAATATGCAAAATTCGCAAATTTTATTCAAATGTCTACTAAAAGTCTAATTTTTGGTATCTATGTATTTATGTATCTATGTATTTAGACTAACAGCTTACAATGCCGCTAAGTTTTTCCTTTCAGATAAGTCAATCAGGTGAGCCCATTTTTTCGAGGCGGGGGTTTTCAGAACGCTGTACTCATGTTCTACTTAATATTTTAGCTTTAATTGCATGTATGTATATACTCTCGAAATATAAAAAAAATATATATGACCTATTTAAAACCCAATATGCATTGTGGCAAAAAAGCGCCGAGTAAATGATATTTCAAAAAATATGTTTTGCTATGTTTGTAGGATTATTCTTGAGTACTTCGCCAAATATAAGCTCGATCTGTCAACCAAATATGCTTACTGCAGCTGCTTAAGTCGGTCCTACTTAGTAGAGCGTTCCGATTTTTAAAATTTTTTATTAAAAAAGTACAAGTATGGTGCTTGAAAATGGTTAGGCAAGTGTTAAAGGGATGGCAAGAGAGCTTGATTTCTCGCGCGTTCGTTCGAAAGACTTTGGTGAATATTTTGGGTGTGAAATGTGTTCTTGCTTCACTTGTCCCGATAAAGGTGATTTTTTTTTTCAAAAATAATACCGTTAGTAGATCTCTTTGAACATGCTTGATCTTGCGAATTCCGATCCCACATTCATGAAGAGCCCGATGAGATATAGGCTCATGAGTTTGATATGCAAACTAGTCAACAATCATTAGAATGAAAGGAAAAAACGTGCCGAAGGCAAAAACAAATCTAAAGTCGCTCAAAAATCAGGTTGATACTCATTGTTTTTATGATATTCGAGGTTTGGAACATCAAGAATTGTTCCAGAGGGGCTGACGTCCAATAAGGAGTTCAGTTTTTTCGTATTGAGGCGTTTGCATCAGAACATCCGTTGAAAAGGAATTGTGCAAGAACAATTCATTTATTTTAAACATGATAATGTATCATCGCATCGAGCTAAAACGTAATAAATCCATTGATCAATCACCGTGTTCATCAGATTTGGCTCCGAGTGATTTTTTTGTTGTTCCTCTAACTGAAATTGCCACTCCGTGGAACATGTTTTCAGTCGATCGAAGAGATAAAACAAAATTAGATTAAGGAGATGAAGGTCATCCCAAAAAGTTCTTATGAAATGTGTTACGAGGACTGAAAAAATCGTTGGCATAAGTGATTTGCATATGGTGGGGACTACTTTTGTGTTTTATTTAGAAATTCCAGATACATGTATGTCTACTTCGATTTGCCAAACTAAAAAAGTTGACGATTCGAACAATCAAGATTACCGAACTAGGTAAATTAGCAAACGGATATAATTGGATATAATTATATATCTGACACAGAAGGCAAAAACTTTAGTAATAATTCGAAAACGGAATTCTGCGCAATGCTTAAGGGGAGCACCTAGTGTGACAGTCCAAAAAAGACGATTTTTGAGAATTTTCAATAAAAAAAGGTTCCCAAACTTATTACTGAGTACTGAAAAAATGTCACGTGTAGCTAAACACGCATACACATGTGTAATAGTATACATACATACAAGTATATGTATAATAAAAATTTCTCATTATAAAGATAGTGTCATTTAAGATACAAGAGAGGCAGTAATTATCGTAACAGCCGTGTGTAAACGACAAAAAGCCTACGCAGTACAATATACAGTCAATACAGGCACATAAACGGCGAATGAAACAGAAACGGTGTGTATGTAAAATGTGAACAAAATATATATAGTTACATAGGTAAATATAAATATATATATATATATATATATATATATATATATAAATAAATAATAATAAAAATATTAAAATAATATTAATTAAACATTTATGTGTTTGTATATATATTCAAACTAGTACACACATTCATATAGAAACATATAACAGCTAAGGCAAATAACGTTAAATAAATGCTTTTATTATCAGCCAACAAGCTTATCAACGCCTACCTACCATACACATGCATACAGGCAAGTAATAAAAATAGTAACAATAACCATTTTCATTCATTTGCGCGCTCAACAGCCTACATAAGCCGCAAAACGTAACTATAAATAAATTCTCGATTAGGCAAACATACTCATATATATGTACGTACATATGTACATATATACAAACACACTCGTATTCATGTCGAACTATATGAAAAATGTAGGTTATTTGGTGCCAATTGGCAGCGAGCTAAAGTCAAGTTCAAAGTCGAAATGCTGGTGCCGTTTATAAACGGTAAATCGGTCGAGGCCAACTAAAGGCCGTCTAGCGGCGAAATATGCGTACGATTGTGCGTGAATATGCGTGAGACAACAACAAAATTACTAAATAAATAATAATAGCAAACAGCTGTTCACAGTATTTTATTTAATTTATTTTTTGTTGCTTTTGCTTTATTTTTGTACGCAACAAGTTCAGTGATCGCCGTCAGTTGTGGCGTATGAGTCACGCCCCCAAGCGGAGCGGTGCGTTTACGCAATTTTTGTTTTGTTTTTGTTGCTTTTTGTACTAAATGAATTTGTGATAAATTTTTTTTGCGTGAATTTGAACGAATTTTGCTCTCTCTGTGAGGGTCCAATAGCACAACTCTTTTATTTCGTTTTAATTTATTCAGATATTTTTAATCTGTTGGGTAAAAAAGTGTATGTGTAGTTTGTGATGTGTAAGGCAGTTTCTGCTTGCTTATGGTTTACTGTGTTTTTTTTTTTTTTGTGTGCGTTATTTTTGTCGCGCGCTGTGCGTAGACGCCGTTATGCATATTAATCTTGTTATTTTTGGCTTCGCGAAAGTGCGTGTAGACGCCGGTGCGCGGTTATTGAACTTTGTTGGTTTTTTTATTTATATGTGCGATTTTGTGTTAATGTTTTTGTTATTGATGATGCTGCTTGTATTAACTGACTTAACTGGCGTGCTAAGTGAAGTGGAAAATTTGAAGTGGCGCTTATGACTATTTAGGCACAAGTTACAATTTAAGGTAAATATTTTTGCGTGATTTAAATTTTTCTACTTAATAATTAATTATATTACCAAGTGCCATGCAAAGTTTTACAAACCGTAAACAGGTTATGCTAAACTATTAATTAATTATTATTAATAATAATAAAATGTAATAATAACAAAAAGTACATATTTAGAATATTTTGTGCAAAGTATAAAAAAAATCTAAATTAATAAAAATCTGATTTTTTCATCTAAACTAACTCTCAAATTCTCTAACAAATTCAAAATTCGTTTATTTGACCTTAACATTGCTAGACACTAAAGACCCCATTTCTTCTTCTTTTTCGTTTGATCCCAAATCAGAAGAATTAGCAAAAACAAAAAATGCATTTGACTGTGACATTTCTTTCGCATAAAAATCGTTTGTATGTAGCTATGTGCTAAAGTGGTCCAAACTGAAAATTCCATTGAAGATTAGGTCCATGCCAAATTTTGTGAAGATCTCATCAAATGAAAAAGCGTTTCATATCTTTCTGTTTGTTAAGCAGCCATATATTGGGCAGTCGAAAAGTTGTTCTTTTTCACATAGTGCTGGAAAGGTGAGATGAGAAATTAAGCTTAAAATTTAGCAAAAAAAAAAAAAAAAATTAATTCGGGGAAGTTGAAAAAGAAAAAAATGAACAAGGATAGCGCAAGATAATCCTGATTGAAATTTGTTTAGGGAATATTTTCTGCCGATACTCACTTCATGGCTTTGGGTTAACTTTGACGGTAAGAATCAGATAAACATTTAAGTCTCACTATGTGAATGCCGGTCGTACAACTAAGCTCTTACAATTAAACTCTTGATAGAAATACTTTGCTACTGTGCATATACTGATTAAAAAATATCGAGTTCGATGAGCTTAATGGAGGTTAAGTAGTACAGTGGTAACCTTAAAAAGAACAAGTTCGATTATTTATTAGTTGCTAAAATACTTAGTATGCCTTTTCTTGAAATATCAGGGTATATTTTACTAAACCGCTATCTGCATGAAGATTTAGCTTCCCGAAATAGGCTGCACTTCGAAGCAGCAGATCAGCAGCTTTCTTAATCGCGGCCAACAAAGCGAGCAAAAGTTGTGAAGTTACTGAAGTTACAGCTGAAAAGGAAATTTGTATTTTCCGACATTTTAAGATAAAATGCAGACGGGCTTTATTTTTTTTTTTTTTGTAATAAAAACAGTTTTATTTTTTTTCATAAAAATAATTTTCTGCGAATTTTTTTTAAGCACGTTTTTCAATAAAGATAGTAATAATTAATAGTTACGCTATATTCGTAACCCTTTCACTACCTTAGTTATACAAGGTGCGTTCCAAAGTAAACAGGACACTTTGAAACTAGCGCCTCCTATTGGCGCCATCTATATGTCGACTGGTGAGTCACAATTTGCTATCTTCATCGATTGTTCAGTGAGAATTTCAAGACATTTCATCGACTGGAAGTGAAGTTATTGCATTTTAAGTGTCAGTATGTTTGTGTTATCGGTGCGAAAATGAGMTTCGAACAAAGAGCCAACATTAAATTTTGTTTTAAAATTGGTAACACTTTTATCGAAACATTTCAATTGATGAAACAAGTTTATGGCGATGATTGCCCATCCCGTAGCAGAGTACATGAGTGGTTTCAACGTTTTCAAAGTGGTCGTGAGTACATATATGACGAACATGTGGGCCAATCAAAATCCGTGATCACCGGAAATTCCTGCGAAGCTGTACGTGAATTCATCAAAGATCAGTCAAAATCATTATTGAAATTCATGGAAATGGAATTGAACAAAATCACATTTTAAGCAATCCCCGTACTCACCGGCCAAAGAGCTAAAACACTAGTTCGATATGCTGTTGGACCGTGCAAAAAGCACTATTTTGAATAAAATAAATTAATTTTGCCGAAAAAAAGAGTCAGTTTCGATTACTATGTGGGCAACTAATTTATTCAGAGAATAAATCCCGGCCTGTCCACAATAACTGTTGGTATTGCAGTAAGGAAGTTGACTAGACGCTTGAATATATATAAAAAATATACCTATATTTTAGTTGATTTTCGATTTCTTTACAATTAGCGCTTCCGGTGGTCATTTTCTACTTAAAGGCGTGGGAAAGCTTTAAACATGAACAGCAAGCTCTTGTTTCATACTTTTTTTCTTATAACTCTTTATATATTAAAATTTAGAAGTGACCTTCAAAACAAGCGAGACGCATTACAATAGCATGTCCCGTAAGTATTATTAGAATGCGTCAGAGGAAACTACGAACAGCAAGTGAGCGCAACGGATGACCGCCGCTGACCATTGTCCAGTTGGGGGAAGGGCAAAAGGACTAAAACAAAATGTAAATGACAGCGGACACAAAGAGGCGCTGATAGCATGGCGCAAGTGAGTGTGAGAAACGAAATTGAAAACAAAAGCACAAACAACAATAAAAAAAAGAAGGTTAACGCTCATTGTCGAACAAATGTTGCGGACAAAGCCTTTTCTTTATTATATTATATTAATTTTATTTAATTTTTAATTTTTTTGTTTTTGTTTTTATTTTTAATTAATTTTTTTTTTTTTTTTTTTTAACATTTTTATTTACTTTTTTTTTTTAATTTTTTAATCACTTCTTATTCATATGATGCATATGCAGCATTGCGTTTTGTACACGAAACACTTGTTTTTGTCCGCACAGCGGTCAACCGCAAAAGGATCTGTATCGCAGAAGGGGTTAAAAAGGCGCTTCCAATAAAAAAACAACTACAATAATAAGGCATAATTATGTGCGTTTAGAAATGAGGTAGCGCTGAGCAGGAATAAAGTGCCGTCATCAGCAAAGTGAACGCGCACTAAATGCCCGTTGACCGCAACGACAACTGACCACACAGCCAGATGGAGGGCCAAACATAAAAATATATTGAAATAAGAAATATTTAAAAAAAAAAATGATAAAAAGACAATAACACATTAAAAACTACGCAATTGAATATTTTTACTTTTTGTGTGGCAAATAATGCGAAATTCGGTATTTTTAGCATTTTTATGGGCACTTCAAACTGGCCATCAAGTGTCACTACCTGCATGGCGGCATTGTCCTGCGTAGTTCATTCCACTCGCCGTTGCTGACACGCAGAACTTGTGCGCTGACATGCTTTGTTCAGACACTTGAACACTTCACAAGTTTCAAGCAGCCGTTTTTGTGCGCCAAGACACACACTTACGGCTACAACACACTTACAGCTGTTGGACAAAATGTCCTTTTTGCGCTGTCCATTGTTTTTAATTTCATTTCATTAATTTGTTGTTGTTTTTGCTGCGCTAAACTTTTATCGCTTATGACATGCGTAACTGTGGGGACTCTAGCGGTGAGCGTAACTGTCTGGCAAGGTGGTGGAGTGACCAAAATATGTAAAAAAGGACATTACAAGTATTATGTGAAGAGCAAAGTGCGGAAATATGCACAAAATATAGCAAAAAAAAATATATATTAATAAAAATTAGGATTTATTTGCTAATTA
>NW_017537201.1:1494129-1496657 GCF_001853355.1 Bactrocera latifrons | reverse complement strand
TCAAAAAATATCATATTTTTTTTCGGTTCGAAATTTAAAAATTTTTGTTTCAATAAAAAAATCTAAAATAAGCATTACGAATTTTTAGAAAAATTTTTCAAATCGAAATTTTACGTCTTTTCATTCTCTGAATACCCCCATTCAACATACTTGCCCTACATTTTATAGCACTTTTTGCGCATTCTTAAGTACATACATATGTACATATATCCATGCACATACTATTATTCATATATAGATTATAAGCATACATTTGAATCTATCTATAACTTGCAACAATTATTGCGAACGCTGAAATTAATGCAGTTGCAATTGCAAAGCGAATATATGCACTCGCATTATATTCTTAAACATTGCAGAAATATGGCAAGTCGTGATGTCAATTTAGATAACCGATCATTGTTAATGCTAATGTTAATTTGGCACGGCATACATAAGTAAGTACTATGTAATAAATAGGTAAGCAAGCAAGCGCTTAAGTATTTCGTTAAGCACAATGCGACAATTATATTGGGGTCCATTATGTCTGTTGGTATGTATGTATTTATGGGCGTGTAACGTGGAGATATTTATGTATGATTGCTAGGAAATTATTTTCGCATTTCCTTAAATATAAACTACCTCAGCTTGTTGTAGAACATAAAGGCAGGCGTAGTAGTATAGCTGATAGCTATATAGCTGAAGTTAAGTGCACAAAAAGAGCAAAAAAACAACAAAACATAGTAAAATAATAATCATAATAATAATTGAGATAGATGATAGAGTAAATATTTGATATTAATTAGCTGTGGTTCAGTAAAGTCGGTGGCAAGTCTTGTTGGGCAAAAAAGTGCAAAATCTATTTGTGTGTTTTATAAGTAATTATGTTCATGTGGTATGGTAGGTAGGTTAATATCGAGCGATATATTTAGGGCTTAATCTTCGGTTAGTCGGATATATTTTGATAAAAGTTTACACCAGAGAGGCACAAATGCTTACATAGTCATTTAGTTAGGAAATGGTAGTCAGAAAATTTGATTATATTTAAATATTTAAAGAAAGAGCGAAACGGATCCAAGTTTTATACAATTCATACATATAAAGTAATGACTGAACAGTAGAACTAACACGAATTGAGAAGTAAATGCGATGATTTTTGAGACCTTTCTACTTCCATTGAAGCATACTGCTACATGATTTAAAATTAAAAAAAGTTGTTTTAGTTTTTGAATTTAAAAATAATTTAAAAAATTTAAGAAAAAAAATTAAAATTAATTCAAATAAATGACAAAAAATTAAGAAAATTAAAAAAAGTTTAAATTTTAGTAATTATTATTTTTTTATTACTAGAAATTAAAAATTCAAAAAATATTTTTCTGGTAGCCGTAGCCTTCACATTAAGTAGAAAATACTCAAAAATCATCTCAATTGGCTGGCCAACAAACAGTTGAAAAATACGAATATGGGTGAACCTTCCTTATAAACTTTATAAGTTATTTATCAATCAAAGTGGAGTTACTTACTCGTAGAAAACTATGATCAACTTACAAAAAAGAACTCTCAGCTAATTTTGCTATTTCGACACAAACCAACAGGATCATCATTATTAAAAGTCACTCCAATTTTTCCAAAGAAAGAAAATATAAGAAAAAAAATTTTTTTCACGCATATCATATTGTCGTGATGCTAGATATAAATATGCAAACTCCTTTTAGGCAAAATGTCTTGGAAGCGACTTCTTGCCAATGAACATATTTTTGAGATCAATCAGAGCTAAGTCATAGAATTATTAAATTCAAAACTTTTTAAGAAATGATATGCGATTGAAAGACTCTTTTTCAAAAAAATATTTTCAAGACCCGAATTGGAGTGAAAATGCTTTAGCAGTCACTGAAGCTTTCACAAAAAAAAAACTGTAATCCATAGAAAGAAGCTTTCATACCTGCCAGTAATGATAATATTGAATTTGTATTTCGTATTAAAGAGTAAATTACTATTTAGAGTTTTGGAAATAAGGCTAATTTTAACCGCCACTTAATATTGCCTGCAATTAGGAGAAACTTTTTTTTAGTGAAGTCAAGACTCAAGAAGCAAGACTCTATGTCTTAAACAGCAAACGTTTCATATATGATTTGTGGGAAGAAATTTGGAAATATATTTGTTGGAAAGAAATGTAATTAGCATATAATAAATAAATATAATATTTCATAAATGATTTGTGGAAAGATAATATAATTAGTATATAATGCATATGAGCGATGTCAAAAAAATGTTATATAAAAAATTGATCCTCAAGAGATCAAAGTTTTGTGGTCTCAATAAAAGTGGTGAAATAAATTTTTTTTTCAAATTTTCAAATTTATTTCACTTTTCTTATAATATATGTATTTACAGTGAGTAATGTATATAAGTTAAGAGTACAGGCGATTTTGCCTTTTCTACTTAAAAATTGTTTGAGAATGAGCTATGATATGTTGCTATTGGTAATATAGTTTTTGTAGGGAAAAAAATTTACAAAAAACCCTTGAAGAATATAGTCTTAACCTACT
>NW_017537201.1:1484809-1493619 GCF_001853355.1 Bactrocera latifrons | reverse complement strand
GACCAGTATTAGTTTTTAGTATTTTCTTATGCACACGCGGCGACATAACGGTGCCGCTTACACTCTTTGGTCTCTTTATTTTGATTTGTTTTTTTTTTTTTTTTTTTACTTTTAAAGAAATCACTTTGACTGTTTTCCAATTAAGTGATGGATACACGCGCGTTCTGCTTGAGTGCTCACACCCGACTGATGAAATAAATTAATTTGAATATATTAAGTACAAAAGCTGTTGACAGCATTCAAATTGGAATAAAAAGCTTTCAAAAAAATGGTGAGGTGTTAGAAGCTTTTATAACTGAAAGCAAAGAAATACAAGGATTTCAAGGAGGTCACAATTTTTTTTTTTTTTTTTTTTTTTTTTTTTTTTTTTTTTTTTTTTTTTTTTTTTTTTTTTTTTTTTTTTTTTTTTTTTTTTTTTTTTTTGTCGTCTGAAATAAGATGATACGACACTAGTTTTAACAAATTATAGTTCGGAAAACACTAAAATTACAAAAAACGCTTTTACTTTCAATAGAACTTTCAACAGCCGCCAAATTTGGTATATACTTACAAATAGTTATATGCGTATAAGTCACATGAACAAAACTACATTTAAACGCAAACGAATCGGTCTCTTATCGGCTGGCGATCTCTTCACCTGGCGCACAAATATCCAACTTAATTGACTTGCAATATATGCGTTGTATGCGCTTTCATGTCAACTCAATGAAAACATGAAGGAAACACACAACAATATTTTGTTAACGCCAAAACCGAAAAGCATAAAAGCGAACCATTAAATAGTTATAATAAAAAATAATAGTTTATAGCGTTAAAACAAAAGACAAGTTGTAAGAAAAGGTACGCAAAAGGAAACGCGAGGCAATTGGCGAGCACAGCTGATAGGCGCAGCCGATACAAGATGCTGATAAGAGCGAGCAACAGGCAACGGTGGCGCGCATGCGTGGACAGGGAGTCGCGTTGGTCAGCCAATATAGCCACACAGATAGCGGTTGGCATTTATATGCGTATGTGGATGTGTGTGTTTATGTATTTCACAGTGTGTAAGTATGTGTATGCAGCTGGGTGGACAGGCAGACCGATGGATTACAACTTGAAGCTGGCACACGCACCTTATGACAGTGACAACAAAAATACATATACATACATATATATATTTCTGTGGATGTGTGCGTGACTCGTTAATCAAAAAATAGAAACACTAAAAGCCACAACGCTAATAGAGATAACAATAAAGCGCATGTAAATTACATTTTGGGAGTAGCTGAGCCGCGGCACAGCTGCAGTACTGCCGCAACTGATGTGTGGTGTGGTGGAGGTTAGGCGCATGCGCGCCTATGCCCCGAAAACAATGCGCAGCATTACTTTTTGTCGACAAAAAAAAAAATAGAGAAAAATTTGCACGAATGCATTTCTAAGGCGCGTTTGCGCATGCGCTTACCATGGTTTCGCTTATCGCAGATGTCAGCAGCGCAAGCAATCTGTGTATGCGCGCAGATGTTGGTATTGCTTTGTTGTAGCATTGGAGTGCTGCTTTGTTTTGGAGGCCTATGTGTGCCCCGAAAACAATTGACTAGTCGAAAAACGCCTACCCTGCCGCCTAACTGCCGCGCATGCAACAACGCTTGCCACATTTATTTATTTATTTATTATTGGTTTTGTGTGCCAATTGGTAGCAATGCTAATATCTTTTCCAACATAATACATATATACATATGTGTATGTAAACTGTCTTGCCATTTGCTTAGGGTGAGGTGGCACAAACGGCGCAGGCTCTTATTTGTGAGCCTTTTGGCATATTACGCCGCTTAGTGGTCACTTTGTTCAATATGTTATTGTATTTTGCCGGAAAAGTTTGCTTGCCACATGTGTTTTATATGCTGTTTGCTGCGTGCAACAAGCGCGTTTGAAAGTGGCGATAGATTTGGAATTTTAACATATTGGCGGTGGTACATGCAGACATAAACATTTTTTTGTGTTTTTTGAAGTGAGTGAGCAAGTGACCGCTCAGGAAAAACATTGAATTTCAAATAAAAAAATTTAATTAGAGTTTGGAAAAAAATGTAGATAATACCAGAATAATTAAAAAATAATAATTTCTTAATAAGTGCTTTAGCTGAACTTAATATTGCCTACACTTAGGTGCAATGTTTTTATAGTCAAGTCGCAAACCTAATGCAATATTAAACAATGAGAGCTTCATACATCTATGATGTGTGGAGAAGAAATATAATAAGGATATATTCCTTAGATATTTCCCTGTATTAATTTAATAAATAATTTAGAAAATTTTCGAGATAATAAAGGTAATATTCATAAAGCCAAAAAGTATGCTATAGACATGTTAAAAACTACGTATATAGACATGTATTATAAAGTAAAACCATTGTTGAAAATCATTTCGTCGAATAACATATACACATACATGTGTTCTTACAAGTATTATATTATCGATTTTAGATTGCCTAACTGTATATTTCCAATACCAGGTTCAAAAAAGTTCAACTATAACAGATCGTTTAGTTGGAAGAAGGCAAGCAAAACCTTCGTAGTTATAAAACTTTTGTTCTTCGAAGAAAAAAAATTTTAAATCGAAAAATGTTTGATTACAGAAAAAATCAGATCCCGTTAGAAAGATATGCAATATTATCTCAAAAATTTTATTATACGACAATTTTGTACTAAAATATTTTTTTTTTCTTATAGATATTTGCTTTAGGGTCTTTTTATAATTTTTTTTTTTAATTTCATTTAAAAGTTTAAGTACAAAACATAATTTTTTCTTGCTGAAATTTACTTTTATGGTTTTTTTTTATTTTTTCCTTTCTCTTTTTAGTATTTTCGCTTTTTTTCGTCTTTTAGGTTTTTTTTCATTAAATACCAGAAGCGTAAAGATTAAATAAAAATAACTTGTAAAGTACTGAAAATAAGCTGTTGATTGAGTATAATTTAGTACGAGAGTATCAAATATTCAGGATTCAAGAAAACGCACATAAGAGAACCATACGGACTCTTCACACGAACTTAATATATTCTATTTGCGCTTTAAGATATAGTCTAAACACAGATCACCAAAATTTTCGTCAAATTTATAAATATTTGAATTACTTTTTGAGTTAATTGCGCCAAAAAATAGGCAACATAATTGCTCTATCAGCTCTTCTTCTACGAAATGTATTTACCCATATGTATAAAATATCTGGACATATCTAGACAAAAAAGGTTTCCTAAATTGAATTGTATTCAAAAGTATGAAATCTAGAGAATTTTATATTATATACTGTGTTTGGCGCCAAAATGTAGGCAACATATATTTTTCTCTTGACAGCATTCATTTCATTCGGAATACGACTCGTTTATTAGGTAATAAATATTAAAAACAAAATGTTTTCATTATTGAAACAAGCTCTTTAGGCTTAAGTGCCATGTACTTTGGCCCAATTTGTTTATTAAAATAAATGCAGCTGTTTCCTACAGAGTTGCCATCAAAACATAACTGCGTGCCGCTTACAAATTTTATCTTTTTGTGTATTCAAAATTTGTATTAAGGAAATCTATGGTTATGCATAAATATATATTTTTTCATGTTGCACGTAGTGTTGCCGGCTATTTGCACCACTGGCGATATCTACAAGTTTATTATGCTTCAAAAATATGCATATTTGTTTTTGGTATTTTTGTTGGTTTTTAAAGCATGTTTGTGCACTCGTGCGTTGATATTGTTAGCGACAGGCAATTTGTTGTTAACAAATGTCGTAGAGTGGCATGTGTTGAAGGAATATGCCGAGGTATGCAGTTATATATATGTTCGTATATATGTATACATATGTAATATATAGGTATATGTAAACATATTTTTCTTAACGTACTCATATAGGTATGAAAATACGTACATATGTAGATGGGAATACAATGCAACAATATTTTAATATATTTTTTTCAATTTTTTAATCTCAATATTTTTTTAAAATAAGTTTTTAAGATTTTTTGCGAGTTTCAGTACAGTACATTTTTTTAGGATTCAATCTTTTTTTTCAAATTTTCTATTTCACATATGTTTTGTTTTAAATATCTTTTTAAGATTTATTTTAAGTTTGAGACAATAAGCATCATTTTAGTGATTTTACACTTTTTTAAGTTTTGATTTGGTTTTTTTTTTTTTTTTTGATTTTTGACTTTGAGTAGTGGTTTTTGGCAATTTTTTAAGTTTTAAATTTTTTTTGAAATTGTCTTTATATCTTAAAATAATTCTTTAAGACTTTTTTTTAGTTTGAAAACAATGCAGCAATATTTTAGAGATTTATGAAAATTTTTCAGTTTCAACATTTTTTGAAATTTTTTCAGTTTCAACATTTTTTGAAATTTTTTTTAATTTCAAATTTTTTTCAATAATTTTTTGAGACTTTTTTTTGAGAAATCTAGAAATATTTTAGTGAATTTTGACATTTTCTTAGTTTATTTTTTAAGGTTTTGAAACTTATTTTGGGATTTATTTTGACATTTTTGTTTCCAAATTTTTTTATTTTTATTTTAAGTTGTGAAAAAAAACTTTATGTCGCCACGAGTCAAAGAACATATAAAACATGCAGCTGCTTAACGACACTTAATAATTTAGCCCGGTAAAATAAATGCACTTACATACATATGTTGCATGCAGCAATTGGAAGGTGTAGAAAAGTCATTTACATTAATTACCAAGCCGCATATGTGCGTATGTATAAGTATATATGTACACATGTATGTATTTCCAATCACTTGTAAAGGATTTTTCAATTATTTAAAATTTTGATTTGTGACTGCAATTTCTGCTGAAAATATGAGGCGGTCCGGCAAGGCTGGCAGCACTCATGCATTTCCTGTGCCTGAGCCTACACAATTATCACAGCTGAGCAACGCGTAAAGATATGCAAACGTTTGCTTAAGCCACATATAGGCAAGCATTATATGGACATAAGTTCGCTGCTCAAACGAAGCCGGCGAAGACAAGTTGCGAGCGCGCTGCAGAATACGAAAGCAGGCGACGAAATGTGTCAGCTGCATACATATATTCCATACAACATACATATATACATATATACAACCATACAGGTAGCTATATATGCAGCTCAACTATATGCAAGTTTCTGGGAGTGTGTGTGTTTGTTTACTTGCCGCTGGCTTTGCACGCGCCTCAGTCGTCAAGCCGAAAGTCGTGCCAGCGGCGACCTTGAATAAAAGTTTTTAATTCTCAACACCAGCCAGCGCGCGATTGTTTATAATTTCTGCTCATATGTATTATTATTTCTACTTTTTTCAGTGTTTTCTGCGCTTCTATTATTTGCTCAAACTAAGTTGGCTGGAAGTAAGAAAAAATAGTAAAAAGCTGCTGCAACACGCTCAATTCTAAAGCAGATATATACATATCTATGTATAGCAACAACCACATATGACTACAACAAAAAAATCACCTCTGCATAAAATAACTGCAAATTATATAAAAGCTAATCAGCGTTTCTATCGCATTGTCTCAGCATTTATGTATGTATGTGTGTGTGTGTAGGCATGCACGTATAGCTTAGCTTGAGTCTAGCTAAGCGTGCTGTTCGCTTCAACTAACTATTCAGCTGTCTTAGTTGGCTTATTGAGTGACTGTTCTCGCCGGACGGACGAACTTGTCTGCAGTGTTGTGTGTCATTTTCACAGTTAACTGCTTGAGTTCACCACACACATATCAAAAAAGTGCGCAGTCAAAGTAGTTACGTTTCTTCCAGCACCACCACCCGCTTTTGGCAATTTCGTTTTATTCTACTTTGCCGTTTTTAAATGTGTTCTCCGTTCATTTCCATTTTTTGATTGTTAGCTGTTTCGGTTGCAGCGACGTATTCTTTCATACATATATGTATGTACAATATAAGCTTTCATACATAAATATATTATAGTCAGAACCATTGGCACCAACAATTAACCAGTCCAAGAAACATCAGTCAAACAATCACTTCGTTCTACGCAAAAAGTTGCTTTAATTTGACTTGTTTATAAATGTCCATGACGTGGGAGTTTAAGTTAGAGTCAGTGATCGAGAGAGGGGAGGTATCGGGAGCACGATGCTTTGCAACAATTTTTGCAGATTTTTTTCTTCAAAAATTCATTATAATCTTCCCTGAGTCTCGTTTTCTCTCTCTACGGTTCTGATTAGATTACTAATATGGGATCTGAAGACCGCAATCCCAGCAGAAATCAGTGCCCCTTTATCAGAGTCGCTTTAAGGAATTACAAGCTTTAGATGACCAATATGATTCGTTGACCAGTTCAAAAAGATCGCATATCTCATCCAGATCCAAATGGATGGTTTTGAAAAAAGCTTTTGAGATATTACCAACTGTTAAAGACCTTAAAGTAACACACAATTAGTTATTATTAGTCAAGTAAAATTGTGTTCGTAATTTTGTAGAGGCGTTTAAATTTAATATTTTATGTAAAACTTGTATCAGTCAACACACATATTTTAGGATACCAGAAACATTAATAAAAAAAGAAAAACAATTTTCGGGACTTTCATTTTAGACAAAATTATTTTTAAAAACAATTTCGAAAAGCTGTATATCGGGATTTTGCAGGTTTATACTTAATATTATATAAATATTATTTTAAAAATCCCGAAATTTAGGGACTTGCACTCACGCCGAAATAATTACTAAAACATTTCTAAAAGTTAGAATTCGGTCTTTAACAGTTTAATACTTTCAGGATCCCGAAATACTATTACAAAAATCTTGAAAAATTATCACATTTTTTATTCATAATAATTAAAATTAGTTAAAAGTAAAACTGACATACAATTTCGGGATCCCGAAAATTATCTTAAAAACCCCGAAATTCTTGAACTTGCACTTACGGTAAAATTATTAAAATTCTTATACCTTACCAAATAATTAGTTAAAAAGGAAACTTAGATGCAATTTCGGGATCCCGAAATATTATTTTAAAAATTACGAAATTTCAGATCTTTCACAAAATAGCGGAAAATTTGTTTAATTTGGTTTCTTGTAATATAATTAGTTGATAAGAAAACTGAAGTACAATTTCGGGATGCCGAAATTTTATTTTGAAGAATTTCGTAATTTCGGAATGTCGAATTGTGTTTATTTTAATTTTCAATATACATACATAGATGTAGATATGTATGAAAACGAACCACGTATATTTGTATGAATGAATATGTACGTTTATAAGTACATACAAGTATGCAAGTACATATATGTAAGTATTCATCACTCAACAGCTCCTTTCAATTGATCGCTGTGATAGATTAGCCATAATCACATACACAAAACATGACATTTTTATTGAGTTTTAATGCATATTGCTGATATGCGATTGCCAATTCATACAGCTACCGTTGGCTACAGCATTGCTGCTGTAGCAGTAAGTGGATATATTATTCGATATGGGTTGAGAAACGCATATCTGCACAGAGCGCTGAGCTTGTTAAAATGTCTGTACATATGTTTATTATTGCTAATACCTCAAAAGCGGCATTCCGCGAGCTGTGTGTGGCGGCGCGCATTTTCTAGCTTCGAATACGTGCGTGAGTTCTTTATTGTTGTTATATTGTTACACAATAAAAATAGAGAATGAAAAAATAATGCGAAAAAATGCGCAAAAGTCAATTGTATGAATTTGTGTTACACCCCTACGCCACGACATGCTGGCATTTGCTTGAAAGTGCCGAGTCGAGCCGAAGCAGAGTTGTGTTGAGTTAGCGGCAAAGCAACGTGCTCATTGGCCGGTATGTAACGTGAAAACGTGCCGTTTTGCTTTTGGTTATGTTGTTGGCGATATAATCGATTTCGCCTGCGCCTGCGTTTGCGTCTGCACATTGGCAAAATATTTTTGTATAATTTTCCAATTTGAATTAATGCTTAATTTTCTCCCGCTCACAATGCTAAGCGCTTAGAAGTTTTTGTTTTGTTTGTTGTTCTTGTGATTTTATTTGTAATTTATTTGCAATGCAGTTTTCCCAGGCTAGCATAACGCTAAAAGCAACACCAACAACAACAAACACTTGTTGCAACTTATTCACACACACACACACACACAGGCATATGAATGCACACATGCGCACACTTAATCCATGCTAATTGCTAGTTTTCACTCTTAATGGCCACAGCAGTGTTGCTGTTTTTGTTGTTTTTATTGTTGTTGGTGGCATTTTGCCACTGGCTTGTGGCTATTGTCTTGTCGTAAATTTATGGCAATGGGGAATGCAATCAATTGATTGTTAATTGATAATTACTTGCAGCAAAAGGCGCAATTTTATGCAGCAACACACATACATGCATGCATATATGCTCACACATACACACACCTTTATACATACACCCATTTGTATATATAGCTTACAGGCTGTCGCGCTGGCTTGCATGCGGCGCTTATACTTGTTTATACATACAGACATATACATATATATACATATGTACAAACATATATTGCATTTATGTAAATTTTGTGCTCTCTGCGTGTTAGTGTGTGTGCGTATGCAGGCAATATTTAATTGCTGGGTTGGCGTATAAGCGCTCATTAAATACTTGGCACAACTAGTTTTATAGCGGCTTATAAATGGTAAATGAGATTAATGTGCGAGAATTCGAACGTAGAAATAATTTGCAATAAAATATGCACAGACGCATGCGAAATTATTAGGTGGAATGGCTGAAAATTACCCTATTAAATATAGGGAAAAATTTATGTCTAAACTTAGCTAGAAAATATAATTATATATGTAATAGAATAAGTAAATATAATAAGAGAAAAATAAAAATTAAAGATAT
>NW_017537201.1:1472332-1484497 GCF_001853355.1 Bactrocera latifrons | reverse complement strand
ATATGAAAATTTAAAAATAAAAAATAAAAATAAAATGTTTACTACGGCTGCTTGAGTTTCAGTTGTAATATCTTTGACAAGTGCTTTTTTTATAGCACGAAAGGATAAAAAAAATAAATTGATCTTCATATTGAATGATCAGCTCGTATGGCAGCTAGTATATGATATAGTGATCGGATCTGAACAATTTGTTTGAATATTGTCACTACAAAATCCTGGTAAAAAATCTTCGCCCAATATCAGGATGATATCTGAATAGTTTTCCATACAAGACTCGAGTTTGATCAGTGGGTATGACAGGTATATGCTATAGCAGTCCCACCGAAACAATTTATTCAAAATTTCCAGCGCTACTTTGTGCAAAAATGAGTCCAAATATTGGGAAGGTGCCTTGTACAAAAACAAAAAAGATTTCTATACAAGAATTATATTTTGATCGATCAGTTTGTATGGCAGCTATATGCTGTAGTGCAGTTCAGACCTATGACATCTCAGAAATTAGGAATAGTGCGCATAAATAAAGCAGGATGGCCAAACGTGGCTAAATCAGCGCTCGGCTCATTATGCTGATAATTAAGAGGATCTCCGATATTTCGTGTGGTTATTACAAACATCGTGGCAACCATAGTAGAATATGTTCAGGGTATACAAATAATTAAAATTAGTTGTAAATTTTTTCTCCAAATATTATTAAAGGCTTTAGGAAAAGATCGTTATTGATAATCTAAAACCCCATGATCATCGTTGTTGAAAAGTAAACCAAAAACTCATTTTTTGTGCAATGTTCTACACTCAGCAGTAAAACTATAAATTAACATAACTGATGAAGAGGATAGCAACACTGTATAAAAAAGTATTGTCAAATACATCAAATAATCCGCAAATAATATAATAATATTTGTTAGCACTACCAAAACGTTCGTACTTGATGTAGAACCGACTTTCGAGCGAAGGCCTTATCTGTCGCTCCCCTTTAGATACAACACTATCAGTTCCACCATACATAAAATACGAATACACTTTCCGTTAAATTTTTTCGTATATATTTCACACATTTCCGACCAATTTGTCACAAGTTTTCCCAAGTGTTTTCCACTTTATTGCTTTCAGCCTAAATATTTTATTATATTTTTATAAGGCTCTTGTGTATTTTTGCGTTTCTGCACGCTTAGCGCTAACTTTTTCATTCGCTCTCAACTCGTTTGGTGTTTGTTGTTGGTGCCTTTGTTGACGTGTTACAGCTAGCGCATAAATTGACAGCCAAGTCAAGTCAGATGTCAAAATCTCAAATGTTGGCCGCTTGTCTTGTCTCGCTTGTGAGGTGAGCTGACTTTATTTGCCGCGATCGCCAACAAATTTTCTACTCTGATTTTAGTTTACGATACACGACGCTGATAAAGTTGGCAGTTTGTACAAAGTGAACCGAGTAATCTCGATTTGTAGATACATAGGCGATTTGACGTTTACCTGTCAACATTTAGCAGTCGTTTGGGCGACAACGAATGCGTGGCATAAGATTTGAATTGCTTTTGTTTGAAATGGCATTGAAAACGGGCTAAAGAAATTGCTATGTACTTAATTTTCTAAGTATTTTGCCAATTAACACTTTTATTTAAAGCTATATGAAAATATTATATTTTCTTTGAAATAAGGGTTTTATATTCGCCAAAATATAAGGTAATTTATGGTAATATAAAAGTAATTAATCAACAATATTTTACCTAAGTACTACATTAAAAGTAAGAAAATTTAATATGTAATTGAAAGTAATTATGAAGTAATCAAAAGTAGTTATTAAGTAATGGAAAGTAATTATATGATAATTCGAAAATTTTCACTGAATATAATTTTCTATATATCATTATGAAAAACACACCAAGTTTTATGTTTTACATTAAAAATGGTACAACGGTAAAAAGTAATGCAAAGATATTTAATCCATGTTAAGTAATTACATTTTAATTAGGTTTCAAATAATATTAATCATTGTAATTGAAAAAAGTAATAAGTATTTAAATATCTTTACTAAACAATTAAAAGTAATTATTAAGTAATGGAAAGTAATTAAAAAATAATTTGACAGTTTTCTTTGCAGATAATTATATATCATTATAAAAAACAAAAATGTATGTTTTCCATTAAAAATGGTAATTTTCAGAAGTAATGCATAGTTGATTAATATATTTTAAGTATAATTACATTACAAATGATGTTATCAGTAATAATTGAAAGAATCAAATAAGTAATCTGAAGTAATTACTTAGTAATCTGATGTACTTATCAGGTAATTAAGAGTAATTATAAGATAATTCAACAATTTCATCTGAAGATAATTAAAAACTCTACAAAAACCAAATAAAATATGCGCAGAACATAAAAAATGAAAACTTTCAAAAGTAATGCAAAGTTAGTTAATTAATTTTAAGTAATATTAGGTAGCCGAGTTGGAGCAATATTATTCATAGCACTTCTAAAAGATAAATACTTTTTTCATTACTAAATTTATTCAAGAGCTATTTTGTAAAAGTAAAATTATGAATATCGAAGATTCATTAATTTGACTTTATTTGAAATTAATAAGTAATTACAAGTAATGAAAGTGCAATAACTTTCGTTTATCAATAATATGAGTATATGTGCTCCACAATATATTAAGTAGGGTAATTTCTTCAAAAATAAAAAGTAATGGACAGTAATTAGAAAGTACTTAAACCATAAAAGTATTTAAATGCCTACATATTCTTGCAAAGTCTGCTGTTTGCTTTTATCAAATATAGGAATTAATTATAAAAAACATAATATTAAAATTTTTTAGAAAAATATCCAACCTCAAAGTAATTATAAGAATAATGCTCAGCTTATCGTACACTTCCAAACATAATTTAGCCAACTTATTGACAGCATAGCAAATGTGCAACATTTTAACAACTTCATAGATTACCAATACCAAAAAGAGCATGCTATCCATAAGTAATTGGCATGTAATTATAGAGTAATGCAGCTAGTCAATTCAACCAATTTCTGGTACATTATAATTTTCGACATTATGTTGCCCTATTAAGATGTTGCATATAGACGAAAAGCGTAATTTAGTGCCAATAATTGCACAGTAATTTGTAGCAACAACGACTGGGTACATACATACACACGTATATATGTATATCTGTATTGGTGGTGGCCAATGAAAGAATATTGACAGAGTATAGCCTCCAATGCTACAATATTAGTTGGTAATTTTCTACTTGTAAATATATAGGTGTGTACGTGTGCAGTTGTTTGTGCTTGCACGAATGCGTCAGCCTACAAAATGCAAGCTAATTGCAATTTTATGTTAACAAGTCACAAAATGTGCAGCGCGGCAATGCAATGAAAAATTTTATCTGTTATCTTTCATCGCTGACACTCATATTTCATATGGAAAATATTAAAAATTACAACAACAAATAGCCGCATTTATTCATATTCAAACGTGCGACTGCGCTGTGAGCGCAAATGTTGCCGCTGCCGCTGCTGTTGTTGTTACTGTTGCTTTTGTCGTAGGAGTGGCACATGCGCCAGCACGCCATTGTGGGCTTTTATTAGCTTTGTTGCGGCAGTGGTTGTCGTTGTTGTTGTTGTTACTGACTGTCGACAGCATGCTTAGAGTTGTGTTGTGCTTGCCACGCCGCTCGGCCAATTGATTATGGTTGAATGAATGTTGGCGGTTACAAAGCAGCAACTTGCCACCAAAGCGGCAATGACGGCGAGCGAACTTGTCTTCCTAGTACAACAAACCGTTGTAGACTAACTAAGACTTAGTCCGCGCCAGCAGCAGGTGTACAGTGGGGGCTAGCAAGCGCTTTAGCAGAGGTTAAAGCGTCAAAGTGGCGGTGGCACTAAAGTAAAAAAAAAAAAATAAGCATAATACTCGAATGTTGCAAGCAATGAAAAGCGCATTGCGTCGGCCAATGCCGCACAAATTAAGTACAGCCGATGCCAAACGCCGATAGCTTGCCGCTTATGAGGCAGCAACACTGTTATTATTGCCATTATTTGTTTATTATGGCTGCATGTTTCTGTGGCAAGCCGCTGCGTATTGTTCTACTGTATAACTGTATGAAAATAATGCAATTTTTTTTGCGATTTTTTCCAATCCCACACATTTGCCTGCTTGCCACAGCTGCATTTCATAAATATTGCCGCGCGTATTGTTCTCGCATGTCCGCTCATTGGAGGAAATGAATTAATTTTTAACGGCAATTTGACACAATTTCATTATGCAACAGCATGCTGCTCGCCACAATCGTACTGAAAGCCGAATTTCAGCATATTTTTGCGCGCGCTTGTTGTTGTTGTTTTTTTTTTGTTTTTTTTTTTTTTTGTTTTGTTATGCTTATTTATGAATACACAGTGATTAATTGTGTTTTTCGTGTTGTGGCAGTGTGGCAACAAGTTGCGCAACATAACGGTCATGTGGCCATTGCGTAGCAACTATCAATGTGTATGTGTGTGGCAATACGGTATGATTAAGAAAAATGATGTTAAGCAAAATACTTGGTGAGTGGCATGCAAGCAGCTGGTGGCAAGCTTTTTTTCGTGGTGAGAAATACAAATATTATGAACTGAGAATGTGTTTCTTTTCAACCAAAGTATTAATGCAAAATATTGAATTACCTGCTACCAAAAAGCGAAACCAAGAAACAGGTGGCTTTCTCAGGTGAAAGAGCTGTTATTTTAGAACTCTATTAGGCTTCATGGCAAATATTCTATAGAGAGATACATACATATGTATATGTTTGTATAACCCCATGGCAAAATGTTCTATGGAGAGTTGCGTACATATGTATATGCATTGAAAAATTTTAACTAGGGTCAGCTCGGTTCTTCAAGGTTTTAAGATTAACTTCATGCACGTTTTTATTTCGATTTTTAAACACTGAATCGTGTGCTAGTGAATCAGTTTTTCAGATATCGTCCTAAAATCTTGCACAATTAGTTTTTGTTCAAAGGTGCTGCTTATGTGTCGGAATTGTCGATATCGCATTACTATAGCATATAGCTGCCATACAAACTGAACAATCAAAATCAAGTCCTTCTAAGAAAGAATTTTTAATTAATGAGCTACCTTCACAAAATATGTTATGGATAATTTTCCAAGGCAATACTACAATACTAGAATAAAATTTCTCAGATCGGCCGACTATATAGCTGCCATAGAAACTCAACGATAAGAATTAAGTTTAAATTCTTAAAACGATTTCATTTTATCAGATATCTTTACCAAATTTGATATGAATTATTGCTCGAAGTCACGCTATAATATCTGAAGAAAGTTGCCAGATCTGACCACTATATCACATGGCCGTAATACAAACTGAACGAATAAAATCAAGTTCTTCTATGAAAAACGTTTTCAGTTGACGAGATATATTTAAGAAATTTTGCATTATTACTCAAAGCTACGCTTTAATATCTAAAATAAATTTGCCAGATCGGGCCACTATATCTTCTGGCTGCCATACAAACACGATCAAAATCCATTTCTTGTATTGAAATTTATTTCCTTATAAAGGGTATTCCAGCTTCGTGCAACCGAAATTTACGCTTTCTTTTATTTTTTATAAATTTTTGGTTATCAAGTTTTCATCCATGTTTATCAAAACCCCTTCCTTCCATTTTATATTCAAGACCTGAAAGTCAGTTAAACCCAACGCTTCAAAAAGCATTTAACGACATTTTGAGCCGTTCCAAGCAGTACCACAGATACATAAACATACCATCAAGCAAGTACCAATAACCACCCACACATAAGCAACATTTTTTTCTCACCAACACAGAAGCACTGCCGACAGCAAACAGAGCATGGTCTAAGCGCCTAATACTATGCCAGCTGATATGCTAGGGCAAAAATAACTCACAAAAACAAAGCAAAATAAAATGTGAAAATCGCTTCATCAAATGTGGCAAATATAAGTGAAAGAAAAAATGTGTATGTTGTAGTTGTAATTGGCCCGCGTCGCTAGACAACTAACAAGGCAAATCGCATCAAATTTCAACCGAGCATACGATAAATGCCTCAAATTGAGTTACACTTTGCAGTTGCTGGACCAGAAGGCACACATGGCAGCGCGCGCTGCAATATGGCAGAGAAATTGCTGTAAAAATAACTACAAACTGCAGCACACACGCACACATACAGGGTACGTAGTAGATTTGTTGCAAGTGAAGCAGCATGGCAAGTTAGGCGACTGCCGTTAGAAAAATCTACGCCAAAGTGAATTGACTCGAGCGGATGGACGGACGGACGGCTGTGAGAAAAAAGTAAGGAAAATCTAAAAAGCCAATGATCTGAAGTGAAAAAGCCGCATACGCGCTAAAACAAAAACAACAAAGGCGCACAGAGAAGGTTAGAAAAATAGTGAAGGAGCATATTTTTTGAGGGCTAACAACTAGTTAACGTGCCACAAGGCCGTGTGTATGTGTGAGGTCTATGCGGGTAAACGGCTAACTTGCAACCAACAGCTGGCATCAAAGTGCCATGGGGCAAGCGGCAGGCAATAAGTGTCACCAAAAGGCGCGCACAACACCACTCATATGCATGTGTACACATATACATGTGCATGAATCTTGACATCATAGACTATGGCAGGGTGGCACATATCTATGCCTATGTGGCATGTTGGCTCTTCATTTGACTTTGTACAGTTGCTTTCAATTTATTGCTAACTTTTTTCTATGTTGACCAAAATACCAACAAGTCGCTTGTTGTTTTTGTTGCCGGTTGGTGTAGTGAAGGGTTAGCTCTAACTGTTTTGCCTGCTCGTCTTTATTTCGTTTTCTTTCACTTCGGCTAATGTTTGCATTTTTTCGCATACACCGCACTGACCGTTGGCCGATTGAAGGGTGTCGATTGCCTGACAGCGTCAACACTTTGCCAATTTCCTACAGCGAATTTATTTCTCAGCCTCTCGGATGTAAATTTTTTCTACCATATGTACTGGTATGCTGTTGCTGCCTCTCACCATGCAACACCGCGTCAAGCTGTATCATCAATTTCCATTAAACCGTTTGCTTACTTTCAGTCTGAGTTGATTACTGGCTGCAACTGTAAGTTATTTCGATTTTTGTGTTTTGTTTTTGTAATATTTTGTTTTTGTATTTTTTGTTATTGTTTTCTTTATTTTTTTTTTAGCGACTTGAGAAAGCATTGATGAGTTATTTGTGTTTACACGTGTAAAGTAGACATGTTGTGCTGACACACACATACGAACAAACGAAAATACTATCATAGAAACACACATATATGTAAAACTATACATATGCATGTATATAGACATGTGAAAAGTGTGCTGCATACACGTCTTTCACTAAAAAATCATATTTGCCTAAGCTCTTTGCAACTTCATTGACTTGCCGCTTGTATTTAATCTTTGCTCTTGTTGATGATGCTGTTTCCTTACGAACTGCTGTTGCTACATATGATTTTTTTTAGTTTGCTTTTGTGTTTTAAAATTTGTTTTAATTAAATTTTTTTGTTTTAAGTTTTAGTCGCCTTTTGCAACACTGTTCTGCTCTATAAGGTGTTGTTGAGCTTTCTGTGTATGTTGCTGTTGCTTTCTTTTTAGTATTTTTGTTGTTTTTATTGTGAGCATGTTGTGGCATGTTGCAATCAATACGCTTGTCTGTTTGCCATAATCAATTTAGACGTTTAGGTGTCATTCAATATTATCCTTCCTTTTACTGGCACTAGAGAAATGTTACTCATACGCCTGGGTGACTCCTGCTGTTAGTGTTAACATACTCCTTCCCTGAATTTTATTGTAGAATTTTTGTTTTGAGGGGCTTTAATATAGTTTTTTAACGATTTTTTGTGGTAAAAATTATTGGCAACAAAGGAGCTGAGACCTTATCTCCAAGGTTTTGACAAATAGCACTACGGTAGTTCTCCAAAAATACTGGAGAGGGCAATAGATTCGAATTTGCAGGTATATTCTGTTAAGGTCTGTCACTTTATAATAGCAATTTGCAAAACTGTTTGATAAATGTTTTTATACACTACAAAACTAACAAATTACATAAATTATTGATAGAGCGTCTTCTGCGGTGACTTTACAGAGCTGATAGCAGAAGGGAGCTTCTGGGCTCTATTACGGAGCTGCCATTAAATAAAAAAGCTGTTGGGGTGGAATAAAACAAGACAGTGGCTTTATCATACTCCATCTGGTATCGCAAAGGACCAAACTGGTCTATGCGTGGCTTATTGACCTACCAGATTAACCTAACATAACCTATTACACTCCTTAACTCGTAGACTGGAGACAGAACAAGTGTCTCTAGAAAATAATCTATCGAAAGGTAGTAGACTTTGCTTTAATTAGGTCCGCCTTACATTTCTCTCCACGATATTGGTTCCGACAAGTCTGAAGGCAGTCAGTTTCAGTACAAATTGATGTCAGAAAATCTAAGTGATAACCTCTGCATATAAAAATAATAATAAAAAATAACTAAAATACCAAAATTTAATTTGGGCAATTTCGCGTTTTTTGTTGTTTTTTCTTTTTTTTTTCTTACTCATTTCAAAAAAAAAAAAAAATCCATTTAAACTCTGCTTCTATATGTAACAAACATTCCACTTCTTAAGCATTGACGTCAAACAAGCGCCACAAACCCACACAACACTTTCATGTCTGCTTATGGCATTTCCGTATTTCTTGCGCGCCTTCCGCACAGCGCATGCTGAAGATCGAATTATTTGCAGCGACACAAGCCTGAGAGCACTCAGCGAGCGCGTTAAATACTCCAAAACTGTCTAACCGGCTGTCAAAGCCCACATGCGGCAAACAATGATTTGCATATCATCAACTGGCATCATTTCAATGGATATTTCCAATTTTTTCTTTACTCCTAGTTTGCAGAGACTTATGTAAGCATGTGTGTGTGTGTGTGTGTGTCATACAAAAAATGCCGCTAATGTTGGCACTCAACAATTTATGACAGCATTTAAAATTCTATTAGTGCTGCTATGTACATATGTAAGTGCATATATAGCTGCGGGCTACATACATAGTTATCCACAACAACAAGAACTAGAAGCGAAGCCATTACCACGCAACAGAATGAAAAGAAGGAAGGCAAACGCGCTGCTAAACGCATAATAATTGATCAATTTACCAGTTTGCAATGTCAACAGTTGCAGCGACAGCGGCTGCAGCAAGTAAAATGTATACGAAAATAAATAATGGCAAAAACAGGAAAATGTTAACTTCGGCTACACTGAGGCTAAAATACCGTTCACAGATGCATTTTTTATACCATAAAAATGTACAGAAAATTTTTGACATTATTTCGATTGTACAGTTTGTATGACAGCTATATGCTATAGTGCTCCGAACGGAACCATTTCTTCAGAGATTATACCGTTACTTTAGGTAATAGTTCATGTCAAATTTCGTGAACATATCTAATCAAATAAAAAAGTTTTTCATACAAGGAATTGAGTTTGAACGATCAGTTTGTACGGCAGCTATATGATATAGGGCACCGATCTGAACAGCTTCTTTGGAGATCATAGTATTACTTTCAGTGATAATCCATACCGAATTTCTTGAAGATATCTTGTGAAATAAAAAAGCAGCTATATGATATAGGGCACCGATCTGAACAGCTTCTTCGGAGATTATAGTATTGCTTTCAGTGATAATCCATACCGAATTTCTTGAAGATATCTTGTGAAATAAAAAAGTTTTTCATACAAGGACTGGAGTTTCAAGGATTTGAGCTTGATAGATCAGTTTGTATGGCAATCACATCATATAGTAGTTCGATACCGACGGTTCCTATAAATAAGCAGCTTCTTAGAGCGGAAATGATGTGTGCCAAACTTCAGACAGCTCTCTCAACAACTTTGTGTTAAACTTTTTCAAAACCTTTCAGGGTATATCAAAAAAAAAAAAAAAAAAAAAAAAAAAAAAAAAAAAAAAAAAAAAAAAAAAAAAAAAAAAAAAAACAAAAAAAAAAACACTGCGAACCGACAGTGTGAGGTTCTAATAACAACAATAACAATAACAATAAATAACTTCATCATTTCGACGCAATGCAGCAGCCTAATGACATTGAGCCACCGCCACTACCGCCGCAGCCAAAGTGACAACAACAACAACGGTGGTAAATTATGAAACATTGCAACGCATGCGGCAACACATTTTGCCGCTTAATTTAATTGGCGGAATTTGCCATTGACAAGCGACGTTCGCATGATTTATGCACTCGTGCACTCGCATTTACGCGCTTATATAACTGTTAGTGCCGAGGATGTTGTTGTTGTGTTTGGCATTGCTGCTGTTTGCTTTTACTACAGTTATGCAGCTACTGTACGCGTCTTGTTGACCTTGTCAACATGTTGCCGCAACATGCGAAATGATTTGCGCTCGACTTGGCGTGCCACACAAACACACACACTCACGCGCTGATGACTTTCAATAGCAATTTGTTGTTATTATTATTGTGGTTGTTGTTGGTGCGTACACGTTAAGTTGACAATTGACTGACAAATATGAAAATTACTCCGCTCAAAATAGCTAACTGAGCACTTAGTCGAGTTGACGTGTCAATAAATGCAGCGGTGGGACGAGCGCAATGTGGCATGGCGCTCCTAAACATGGCAAGCCAATGCAAATCGAAAGGGGTGCATGTAGGCACGATGCGCATTGTTTTCATGAGGTGAATGTGAGTATTTTTGTGCAAGTTAAGTGTTTTAGAATTGCCAGTTAATTGAAAAGAATAAATGCTAAGTGATTTTGATATGAAAATGATGGCATAATCGGTGTGATTTATTCAAGTAAATGAGAAGTAGCATGAAGTGGGTTGGATGCAGGCAACATATATTCAGTATGTGAACCTAGATCTGGAAATATTGAGTTCGCATATTTTAAGAAATCCCAGGTGCCATTTGAACTTTTCAGTAATTCTAAGAGAATATTTTTTACACAAGATATTTTATAATTTATTATTAATATAGTTCAAAATAGTCTAAATTCGCATTACATCGTAGCGATATTGCTATTTTTAAGCGAACTTATTTTTTCCGATATGGCAACCCAACATAAAAATATTTCAAAATCATGACAGGACTTGTTTATTACCCGTTAAAAGAATATAAAATATAATAAAACTTTCGAATAGATGGCAACTCTATTGAAAATAAATGATTTTTAAATCAAAAAACGAGACTTTCCATAGAGAGTCCAAATTATGCTCTTTGAGTGCTCATATAAAATTATAATATATTATATAAACATATGTACATACATATGTGTATCAAAGTAACGAAATTTGCTCAATATCATAGCCACATTGCAAATTATGAACGAAATTATTTTTCTGATTTGGCAACTCTATTCAAAAATATTTCGAACTCGAAACACCGTTTGTTTATAAAAGATATATGCATATTTTTATTACCTAAACTTGCTATGAAATTACCCAATAGGGGACAACTTTATTAAATATTATTAACAAAATATATTTTTAATTATGTTGGCAACCCCATGCAATTTTTTTTTTAATTTAAATAATATTTATTTTTTTGCTAATTCAACTTTCAATTAATTAAAACAGGTTGGCAACCCTGCATAAAAATTCAATTAACACCAAAATGTTACAAATGTTAATAAAAACCATATGATGTAATCTGTATTTATTACACCAATTTTTTTTAATTTCCATTTTTTGTAATGTTGGCAACTCTATATTCATAAATATAATATTTATTTTGCAGAACAATTCTATTGCTAAAAAATAGTGTATAAAAAAATCGATAATAATAAAATTTTAAAAATATTAATAAAAACACACGAAAATTTATTTTTTAAAATAAAAATCGTTTCAATTTGCATTTTCAGTTATGTTGGCAACTCTGCGTAAAAATGTTATTAATTAAAAGGCTTTTAAACTATATTCGAAGTATCGGTAAATTACAAATTATTTACTTTATTAACATTTTATTTTCTAGATACATGGCAACCCTAATTTGATATTAAATCTTTGAAATACTAACCAAATGTTTCTTGGTTCTAAAACTTCACAATGGTTTGCTTAATAATTAATAACTTGCTTCTTATACAAGTTTGCGAACGGTTTTCTGCAGAAACGTCACGATTCTAAATTAAAATAATATATTTTTTAAAA
>NW_017537201.1:1461449-1472021 GCF_001853355.1 Bactrocera latifrons | reverse complement strand
AATTATACTGTTTAATTTTTTAAATTTAATTATTTTTTTTTTAATTTATTCCTTTTTTAGTTATTATTTTTATAAATGTATTTTCACAAAATTGAACGCTGATATGGATCACTAATGAGAAATTTTTGCTCCAAGGATATCAAAGACTTATATTATATATACATATGTTTGGACGTAGCTAGTAATTTGTACTCACCTTATGGGCTTTGATGAGGGCGCCCTCTGAACAAGCTAATGTGACGTCCACCAGACTCTCGTCCTGTAGTAATTGACTAAACACCCCTAACAGGTTGGATTGATGATTGTTCCACCTCAAGCAGTAGTGCTCACTGCCCATGTCGGTGACAGCTTACGCTGCTGTAATTACAAAAACACAAACAAACAAATTTATTATACAATATAAGTATAAAAAACAACAATAAGAAAAAGCAATAAAAACATTTATCAAGAATTTAATCGTAATGTAAATAAGATTACATGAATGAAGACAAAGGAATTTAGTTATGCAAATTGCTGAAAGAAACGCACACATACATACATACATGTATGCCTAGCTGCAACCTTAATAAGCGAATGCAACAAGTGTGCAACAAGCCCTTCCTTTCAGCCACTTGTAATTTAGTAATTTCCGCGCTATGCGGAAGCTCTCTGCGCGCTCTAGCGCTTGTGCGCGTTTCTGTTGTAAAGCAGCCAGTAAATAAAAAAGCTATTGTTGCTGTTTTTTTTTAGAATGAGACTGCAATGCGTATTTCAATGCTGCAAGTGTGAATGACTGTTGGCGCGGCCGCATGCGGATCGAATCGACGGGTGGAAATTATTGGCGCGCATGCGTGTTTACAAAAGAGTACCAGCCAACATACATACATATGCTCTTGTCTCTATATACATATAAATATTTATAAGTAAACACATTTGTTTGCCGTTGCGCTTTTATGTTGCAATTGCGCGTGAGCGTAGACTCGACGACTTCGCATGCGTGCGCGTGTGCGTGATCGCCGGGCGGTCGTTGCAGCGAGCGAGTGTATATTTGCACAAAACACGTGATTAATCATACTTATGGAGATGCGGATATGCATGGGAGGCTTAAGCGCTACGAAACCGGCATCAACTTTAATGCGCATGCGCTCGGATCGACACACACACCTGCACATATGTTGATGCGTTGGTTGCATGAATGCGTGCACTGCGTGTTAATTAAACAAAATAGAAGGCAGGAAAATGTGTGCTGTTCACAATTGCGGCGTTGTTAAATTAATGGTCTGTGGTGAGGAAGTGCAAACGGTTGTTTTATTTATATTAACAATAATTTTCTGTTTATCCAACGGAATTTTTCTTTGTTAGAAATGTGAAAAATGAGTTAAGAACTCTATTAGTATGGAAAATACAGTTGAATTGCTGTAAAAAGTGTAAAAACATATAATTAAGGCATTTTTTATATCCAAGAAAATTATTTCTGAACCCGAGCGATATTTTAAAAAATTAATATTTGCTTAAAATTTTAAAAGAAATACATATTTTGCTACCAGAACTTATTTCTGATAAGAAGTCAATCGCCAGATGCAAAAAAAAAAAAAATGTTTCAATATAGCTTTCATCTGATCAAAATTGACCCGGACTTGTCCGAATCTATACAAATGTTTTCCTAAATTAGTGTCATCTTTCATCGGTTTAAATTTAATCATGAATAAACTGAACAACAATTGTGAGTGAAATTTTATGTCTTCCATGGAATCACGGCAACATAGTTGTTTAAAATGCAATAGAAGTGTTTTGGGGCGTCAACTTTATAACGAACACAAGTATTTGAGTTGCACAAATCAGACAGAAGGACTTCTTAGGTAACTTTACGCAACGAAAATTTGCTCAATGCCTTCGTCTATCCACTTCATACAATGCTTAAAAATCATCGTGTTAACAACAGGAAGCTAGCAGAGCATCTCATCTCTTAAAGATCACATTTTAGTTAATGTGAAAGTCACGTCGCGTAGAGGTTGAAAAATATATACTTGACAACGCAACTGCGGACCCTACATTCATCAATCGCCTCATTTCTGCTGACTATAGCTGATGAATGCGAAACTATCCAACAATCTAGCGAATGGTGTTACAAAAATGACCATGCAACCGAAAAAAAAAAAAAATCGAAGAAGGTACTGCAGGTCTGATGTATCACAAGTGTTTGAAAGCTTGGATTAAAGTTGGTCTGCTTGTATACGTATGAGCTGAGGTGAGTCATTTGTAGGCATTAATAAAAAAAAATGCTACACATTAATAAATCCGATCAGAGGCTATATAAAAGTTAATATAAATTTTTAGCATTAATTTCAAGATAAAAATAATCAATATACTGTTCAGTGCCATTTTTGATATAGAAATTAAAACCTAATGAATATGTCATTTCAATACGCTTAAATATACTCAATAGGGCTTAGACTCAATTGAATCTCAAATATCGTTAAAAAAAATAATTTTGTATCCACCACTTGATACCCGATAGCCATGTAGCTACTAAAAATCAATAATATACAAATATGATCACATATAATTCACAACTGAATCTCAAAAATCTATAAAAAAAATTATATCGATTTAATTACTGAGTAACCGGTAACGGTGTAGCTACTAAATAAAGGTTTTATACAAATATGGCCAGATACAAACACTGAATCTCGTATGTAATTCTGTTAAAAGGATCATTTCAATGTCGGAACCTAGTAACCGGTAACCATTTATGGGAGGTACAAATATTCAAAATTTACAAATATGGTCCTTTATAACTCACACTGAACCTCATAGATCTATAAAAAAAAATAATTTCGATTTAAATACTGAGTAACCGGTAACCATGTAGGTACAAAATATCGGAATTATACAAATGCGGTCACGTATAACTAATATTCAATCTCACAGATCGGTACAAAAATATTCCGAAATTAGTACTTAGTACTCGGTAACCATGTAGGTACTAAATATCAATAATAGACACATACACTGTAATTCTTCACCACATTGAGAATTAAAATTAATTATAAGTACCACTTAGGAATTAACAGACATATCTATGATTATTCAGCCTTTTTAATACTCAAAACTGATTGAACGTACACAGCGCTGATTTGTTCATCAAAACCACTAGAAACCATTAACAATTTTAAAGCACTCGATACTCTGTCGATATGGATAGGGATTTCCATTTTTAGTTGACCTGAAGTTTCAATAACGGCTAACTGTTCATGACACAAGAAGCAGCCCTCGATACACTTTTCATAAGAACTTTTTTGGATGCCCTTGAGCTCCTTCAACGAATTTTGTTTTATCTCTTCGATGAACTATAAAAGGTTTCAAGCGGGAGTTTCAGTTTGTGGAACAAGAAAAAATCACACGGAGCCAAATCTGGTGAATACGATGGTCGATCGACGGTATTCATTGCACTTTTGACTTTAAATTCGGTCACAATCGTACCGATTTTTGATTTTTGAAAAAAAAAAAATTATCAGGACAGACTGGCGAGAAATGTCAGGTAAATGTAAGAGAGATGGCAAGAAAAATCTTTTCCAATGATTTTGATAATCCAAGCTCTAAAAGAAAACATCAAACGAAGCTATAATATATAATAGGTATATACCAATATATTTATATATGTACCTCCTATAGTATATAGAGGCCAACTTATCTCAACACTCACGATCGCAAAGCGACTGCAACTGGCAAGCGTGAAATTGGTTTGCATTTGTTAAACAAAAAGGGTTGGAAATCAAATGCAACAAAAACAAAAAAAGGTACACAGAAAGTAAGAAAAAACACGCATTTAATTACTTCGCCCACAAATTAAAGAGCAATTCATCACTTATGCAATGCATGAGCAAATACACGTGCAAAGCAACTCGCAGCCACATACACCGTTGCATTCGATTGAGCTGATATCCGCGAATGCGCACGCATGCGCTGTGACTGACCGACGCATGCGACTTGACGGCCACCTTCGGTTACAACGTGTCGACTTGATAATTAAACATGTCCGTTGCATGTGGTAACAACAACAATTACAGGAAAATCTAATTGCAAGTGTTTCGAATAAAAGTCTGTCGTTTTTAATGCATTGCAATAGCAACTAAGAAGTTACAACTAGAAAATTCCAAATAATATAATATTGCAAAATTCTTCAGGTGGCTTAGTTAATTTTTTTTTTAATAATTGTGGCTTTATTCATTATATTATGCGTGCGATGCATTGTTAAGTTCTGTGTAATTATAAATGTATAGGGTGTTCTTTTAGAAGTTAAACTTTTACTGATTATCACAGCAGTTGTCAAAAAAGTTGTCACATAAGTTGTCAAATCATGTTCAGCAAGGAGTTACAATATTTGCTTAACCGCTAAGTAAGTAAGCATCTTGGCGTAATTTCGTTTGTGAACAATATTGAAAATTCTCTCGCGGCTTCCATGAGCGATATATATGAAAGCTAGAAATGAAACTGCCTTTTGGTCACATACCTGTAAGTCATATGTTTTGACTCAGTTGTCTTATATTTTGTGAAGTAAACTCAGTGATCTATGCTGATAAAGCAGTATGCACTGGAAACCGATATGTTTTTTTTACTAAGATGAAGGCAAGATCAGGCCGGCAGTTGGACCACCACGATTTCCTTCATAAGTAATTACTTTCCTGATCAATGAAGAAGTGGATAAGTAGTTACTAGTTCAGGAACTACTACAAGTGAACTACTTCATTCCTCGTTCCTGAACCAGCTTTGCAGTAACTTGTGTTGGTAACGTTAGACCAACAGATGTTTTGAATGCTCTGTGGATTGAAAAGCCAGTGAGATTAAACTTAGTTTCATCTTTCTTCCGTAATTTTATATGCAGTATTTTTCAGACTTTCTTCAGTCCATTTTTGGGAGCCACTGGAGCTCTTGACAGTATATTGAGTCCGTTAAACGTATGATCAAGAGGAACTTCCCTAAGCTGATATGACGCACATAATATTGTGTACTGAAAAATATACAATTGAGCTGTAAAACTGGAAAAAACGTTAACTTAGACTGCATCGAAATTAAAACATGTTTCACAGGTTCAAGTTTTAACACAAAATCTTCGTTTTGATGTGCCATTTTTTTTTTTTTTTTTTTTTTTTTTTTTTTTTTTTTTTTTTTTTTTTTTTTTTTTTTTTTTTTTTTTTTTTTTTTTTGGATCTGCCACTTTGTGTGCTATATGTAATAATGATCCGATTTATTTCAGTTTTTTCGGAGGTTGCACTGACACCTAGGACAATATCTCATGCCAAATGGCAAATTTAGTGAAGATATCTCGTGACATGAACAACCTTTCCTTACAAGCATTTGATTCCGAGAGTTTCGTTTGTATGGCAGCTATATGCTATAGTGGTCCAAAATTGGCAGTTCCGACAAATGAACAACTTCTTGGGGAGAAAAGGAAGTGTGCTAATTTTCAAATTCTTATCACAGAAACTGCTGGACTAGTTCGCTTTTATGCAGACGGATAGACGAACGGGTGGAGGGATCGACTCAGAGCGTCATACTGATCACTTATATACATATTTATAGCGACTCTGACCTTTCCTAGTGGGTGTTAGAAACATCGTGGTAAACATAATATTACCCTATTCAGGGTATAAGAAATATACCTCCCTCTAACTCAGCCTCATAAGTTCCATAGCTTCCTGACAACTTACACACATTATCCCTCCTAAATTTACACTACGTACGTGGACAGTTAACTCGCAAAAGTTTGAAAAGACATTCCAAGGCTTCTGAGATCTCCTACCGGCAGTGCCATGTCGCGCGCTCACCTCACGTACTGCGCCGCACTGAGTCTTGAGCACATTCTTTGCATACAAAAGCGCTGCTGACATGCATTTCTGGTTGCAATTTGCGCGCACAAACATGCGACTGCCGCAACGTGCCACACGCACACATAAACACTCGCATTTACAAGCAAGAGTAGCAGCGAGGCCACCACCAGCTTGCCACCAGCGCGCTCGCCAGCGCACAATACACTTGTGGCACAAATGCGTGGATGCGCGCTTAGCTCATTTTTTCATGTCTGCTTTCAACTTTTGACCTCGCACCTCTTTGACCGATTTTAATTTGTTCGTTGTACGTTTAATTGACGAGTTTTTTTCTCCGGCTTTTTTCGCTGGTTTGCGGCAAACGCAACTGCGGGTTAATGCCATTGCACGCTGTCATGCCGCTGGTGGATGTAGCAATCATTGTTGTGGCGAGGTTGTTGCATTAATTGCTGGATTATTAAAATTTGCGTAATAAAAAGGTGCGTTTTCGTTTTCCGCGCCACCAGCCGCGAAATCACAATTGCTGTCGTTATTGTTGTTGTTTTTCACTTGAACAATGACAATTGCAACCGCCAAACCACAGCTAGGCCTAGACAACGGCAGTCGCTAATTCCATTTGCATTCAATTATTTGTGGCAAGGCAAAGCCCAGAGCGGTGTGTGCGCAAAAAGGCCTCCAAGCGCTGCATGCCACGCTAAGCGCGCGCGCACACACAGACAGACAGCGCGAATGCACCGCCGATCGCAATTGAGTAATTATTATTGCTGTTGACATACTTTGTTGGACATGCAACGTAACATTGTCAACAGTAATTTGCATTCGCGCGGCGCGCGCTGTGACGTCGCCGTGACGCTATGATGCAGCGCGCCGCAAACACCGCCAATCAAATGTGAACGCACTTTTTGTGCAACGCTGAGTGCGGCATTTAGTGGTGCTGCCGCCAACAATTGGCGCGCATTAATCAAGCGCCTGTTGGCCGCTGCACTTGTTAGTGACGACGGCTTGGTCGCTGCCGGCAAGTGATCGCGCCGGTGATTATAGTAATTTAGGCATTAATCTCTCACATTTAGTTGCATTCATTTTGCCCAATTTGCCAATTAACGCATTCGCATGCGCTGCGGCATGCCAGGGGCGATGGTGGCGCTGCCCCGCGTTAGATAGAGGCCTGAGAAAATCGCTTAAGTTGCACGCATAATTCACACATGCCGCATATGGTCGATCGGCGTGTTTGTTTTTTTTTTTTTTTTTGCAGTTGTGTATGCAACTTTGCGCTGGGAAATGTTTACAAATATGCTGTGTATTTATTTCAATCAAATTAATATGATTTAATACAAAAGTTGTTAAAAAATATTTGTACACTGCGCGACAACTGTGGGTTAACAGGGTGATTAAATTGAGATAAGCTTTCTTGCATTCCAAGATGTGATCAAACAAATATGTTAGGTAGCTTA
Source organism: Bactrocera latifrons (assembly GCF_001853355.1). Lineage (NCBI taxonomy): Eukaryota > Metazoa > Arthropoda > Insecta > Diptera > Tephritidae > Bactrocera > Bactrocera latifrons. The sequence goes on along the minus strand of NW_017537201.1, from coordinate 1,464,763 downwards.
ATCTGGAAAGCCAATTAGCCGTGCTTAGACCAGTTTGGTACGTTGCGATACCAGATTGAGTTCAGTTGCTAGGTCGAAGAAGAGTACTTATCCATGAGGGCACCTGCGCTTGACGCGAATTTTAACAGACTCCGTGGTCTCACTATCTATACCTTCTATAGTGGACCACATCGTGGGGACTTTTGCCAATGCGGCATTCTGATGGCTTGCTTTAGACATTTTTCACAGTTTACTCAATCTGTCAGCACCAGACAGTCACCAGAGAATATTCCCATCAGGTGCCTACCGTCTCTTCTATCGAGTCCCAATAGAAATCAACCAGATAGAGGAAATAAACGATATTTTATAGTGGTTTTGAGTGGTGTGACCACTGCGTATATAATTCTCAAAGAATTTTCGTTATTAAAAAAAGCTTGTATTCCAAAAATTAACTTTACTTTTTCAAAATGAACACGATCACTCTTTTACACGAAAACATCAAATAAAACCATTCTCATGTAATCATATCTATATTTCTATCAACCCTTCTGAAACCCAATGCAGGCTTAAGAATTAAGAAAGCTGTAGCGCAGAGTATAAATAGATACAGTACTGATCCTTTTTATACGCGAAACATCCTTTTGACGATGCTTGAATCGTTGATCTCTGTCGTATTTTTTTTTTTTCGTTGAAAATCTGTAAACGCCGAAAAACTTAAACTTGGTATATGCAAAGCTCTTCAATCCAAAAATTGGCCTCTTTTTAACAAAAAGTGTCGAAATCCAAAGCTTTAATAAGCTATGGCTGGTTCGAAAAGGAAACTTCCAAACTCACCAAATTCGAAAGATATTGGGAAAGAGATAGTATGCAGTGATTGCTGCAAACTTAAACCATAAAATCAATTTAAGGTATGGTTTTGCAACGATCAGGACTCCCATCATTAAGTGGGGCCTCCTAGAGAGAGGGAGAGAGGGAGAGAGAGAGAGAATATAAATTGGTTTGACGTATCTCAAAATGTCACAATGTTCCAGAAGCAGCCGATGGCATTCACTCCGAGAGAATAAAGCAATAAGATCATAAAGCTTTATTTTATAGTACTTTCAGCCCCTTTTTTAATAAAAAAAAAACAATTCTACTAGGCGAAAAACTGGTTTGTAGATTGTGAAACTTCAAATGATTATTCGAAATAGCATTCTTTGGTATCGAATTTTTGAAGTTATCTCTTGCAAATGTTGCAAGCATTCGAAATGATTTCTTCCAAGGCTTAATTCGAAGCGGGATTGTCCGCATAGACTTTAGACTTAAGGAAGTAGTCTAACTGTGTGATATCAAATCGACCGGCCCAAAACCTGAAATTATCTGCTCATTGAAGTATTCTCTCAATAAATCCATTGATTGATGCAATGGTTGAGAAGTGGCGCCGACTTGTTGGAACCAAATGTCGTCGAGATCACGAACTCTAATTTCAGATATCAAGTAGCCGGTTATAATTGCACGATAAAGGTCGGCATCTTATTGACATCATTTTTGAGGAAATATATACCGATGATTCCAACGGCCCACAAATCACACCAACCCGTTGTTTTTTTCTTTTGAATTATTTCTACCCATTGAGCAAGAAATGGGTTCGAAAATGTCAGATCTTCTTGGAACTTTTCAAGAGCCCAAGATAGAGCAAAACGATGTCGTTTGGGAATATCGAGGTGCTTCGGTTTTTACTCAAGCTGTATTTTGTACGCTTTCGATTTAAGATATCAACATAAAGTCCGAGATACTGCGAACTTGCACTTTCAGCTACGGTTGTTATATTTTCTTCACTGCGTGCTGGGCGTGATCTATTCAGTCGAATATTAACCTACAATTAATGCTGGGTCTTAAGATGGATGATGGTGTGAAAAATAGTACGTGGACTAGGTTGACTATAAGTTGAGCGAAGCGCGTGAAACACATTCTGAAATTTTAATTTTCGAAATAAAATTGAACGATTTGTAAACGTTGCTCAGTTGTAAGTCTTTCCATGACGAAATGCCAAAAAAAAACTGAACTAAAATAACATGATAGCTTTACAAGGCTGTCTCTACTTGGATCGCCCGTTATAAAGTCCACTTCATCGTCGCTCAGTGTATTGCACATTAATTTTTCTATCAAAATCCAATGTGAAGACAGGTGAAAAATTAAGCTCAACCAGCGGTCCATAATTACCGGTGAAATATGAGTTCCATGTAAATCAATTATTCAATTTTTGTTGCGTGGAAGGTGCAGTTGATTGCCGGTTGAGGCTAAAATTTTATGCCTATAAGTATTTAAGTGCCTGCAGCTATGAAATTTTGTGCAAAGAAAAAAAATATATAAAAAAAGATATTAAAATAAATGCGTTTTAAGTCGGATTTGGTTAGCGTTTTGTGCGAAAAATGTTTGGGAAACTGAAACCTGTCACTTAACTTGTCATAAACATGTCCAAAGAAAATGGCGAAAAGCGATTAGGTGAAATGATTTCCGACAAATCGCAGTTGCTTGTAATTGAGATGCAATTAAGTGATTGGAAAAAATGAATTGAAATGTAAACAAAGTAAATGTGATGGAAATTTGCATTAAAATTGAGATGTGTGTAATAAAATCTCACAGAAATCACAAGTGAAGTAAACAATTGGTTGTTGAGGGGATTAGTGTACATCAGCGAGGATTTAAAATTTTTTGAAGTAAAAAAAATTTAAATACCTGGCCGTCCGGCTAGAGAGGTTATTGGCTTATCTGATATAGTAATTACTTTACTTGTATATACGAATATACAAATACACATACATATACAAATATATTAAGCTACTAATGGAAACTAGGTATCTCCGCTCTTCACAAAATCACCCATAAACATCTGTGTGTTTGCTTGTTGCTGCAACTACACATTCCACAAACGATTAGCGCACGCATAATAATTTACAAATACATACACAAATAATAAAAATAGTTAACAGCTTATTGTGGCAGCCACAACGCATGTGTGTATTTAGTAATAGAAGTGGCATGCAATACAGCTCTAAAACCACACTAAAGATAAAGTAAAGGCAAGTGAAAGGAAGGTAAACTTTGGCAGGCACGCAGTGCAGCTGGACAACATAAAGCTGCAGCTTGTGGTGTTTCCGCTGATATCATCAAGCGCTGTGTTGCAAGAATGCTAATTCATGAAACAAGCGTGGGATACTAATTTTCGTTAATTAACGCATGCGTGGATGCGTCTTGTAGTGTTGCAAATATTTTTTTACATGAAACTGGAACTGGGCCTCTGGGGAGGTATACTGAGTGTTGGTAAAAATTAATTAAATTTGTTCTGTTTTTTT